>NW_027271231.1:1472500-1712500 GCF_040938485.1 Diadema antillarum
ACGAAATTTTCAGACAAAAGTAGGCACAGAGCATTTAAGGTTAGGTCACATGATTATTTCAGTGGCTTTGATTGGTTCGTTTTCTCGCATCCGTTTTGGTCCTCCTCCCTTTACTGGCCACAGATTTAGTACGTGGAGGTGTTTTTAGACTGTGACATAGCATTACATGTATACATGTGTGTGTTATGGATGTACAGTGTATTCTCTTATGTAAGCCCTTGTCACACAAACATTTATATATGATACCAAGTTTACCATGTGAAGTATTTCGGAATCTGTAGCTCTAGGCATCCCGTTATGTTGTGGTTGTTGTTGGCAGTTTGGTATTGCGCCTCCAGCAAACATATTTTTCCATTGTACCCTTGGGCCATATTACATGGTTTATTCTCTGGGCCCATCCTCGGCCCATATTTTTATCCATCCTCTCGCCCTGCAAAGTATATACCTGTACATATACTTGTTGTACATGAAGACACATTGTGTGAAACCATGCTTCCGATTTCTGGATTGACAACAAGATGCTTCATCACAATTGGGATTTACAAGTTGAATACACAAATGAAAAGTTTTGTCATGTGTTGGTTTTACACTGGAATTTAGATTGAAGAAAGCAACATTGTTATAGGTTGTTCCAAATGTCTGGTTTTTTTCCCTCTCTCTCTCTCTTTTGCCTTGGCCGTACTTCTGTGCATGAAGCATCGTCCGTTCTCCGTTCTGCTAGTGAACGTTAACGTACGCGTGAATGACTCGCTCGAGAAAGGGCTGTCTCATGAATGTGCCATTTGCATGATCATCAGAATCATCTTTTAATATTTCCATAACTGTCCCATTTCTTGTGACACACAGTGACAGGCTTAAATACACGACACTTTTCCCAAATCTTGCCATCCGTATGGAGTTCAGAACCAGTTGCTGTTTTTCAATGCTCTGTGACCGCAGATGATCTTTTTTATTTCTGTAAAAAAAAATTAGAAGAGTTCCAACTGAGAATGAACACACCAATGGAGTGATTTGTATCCATTTATTATGAATACCTAATGACAGCATGAGATGTCTCCTTCTGCTGACTCTTATTCCCGTGAAGTAACATTTGACTCGCCAAGTTCTAATAAAACAACATTTGGGATAAGAGTAGCACTGTTAACATCCCCTCCCCCTCCCCCCAGCACACACAAGCACTGTAAACTTGATCCTCCCTTCTTTCTTAATCTTAGTGTGAGTGTTTAATTCAGATAACTGTCTTTGAATTTCTAGGCTTGCCAGCTAAGACTTTTTAAAACAAATTTATGTGGATTACCAAAATATCATGATGGGTACCCTTCTTCACCCCTGGCCCTGGCCCTGCCCCATCCACAAGAAACATGTGGGATTTGGAGTGTCTAGGCTTCCAGTAACTCTACAGATAATGTTCATCTGTGTTACCAAAGTTGATGAGGTAGTTCGGTTTTAGTGAAGGAAACATGATGACGTACATCCCTTATACAGGGCTGCACACTGGCGCCGGTCCGACGGTCAAAGACCGGTAAAAGTCACTGTCGGACCGGTAACTTTTCAGGAAATCCACAAGTTACCGGTCCGACATGACCAGTAAAAAAAAAAAGCATTGGTGGGGTCAGTAGAAAAGAAAAGAGCAGCCCCGATCAGGGAAAAACAGAATGCAAGATATCGCACTGTTCAACAAGTTTTACGCAAGTTTTCGTTTATGTCTACCGGTGCAATTTGTACAGTAAACATAGTTTTGAGCACTATACTAGCAGTCGACCAGTTACATTCGCGTTCGCTTGCGCATTTGGCGCTGCTCACGCACTGCCATGCAATGCAATACATGCAAAGCAAACGATGCAAAGCATGTACAGTGTAACTGCTTCTCGTTTGCTTGCGATCGGCGGTCATGCCAGACAAGAAGCATTGAAAGAAGCGCACGCATTTCTGGGTCATTTTACTTATGATTTCTTAACGCAAGATCGATCCGATCCAGGTTTCGCAGCAGCGTGGCAGTTATGTTAGAACTAATTTACTTGTGTCGATTTTTAGAAAAAGTAAAAACACATTCGATATTCAGCGATACAGTAAATGGGTCTGATTGCGTTTATTTTTATTTTGCACAGTCATTTCACAAATTGATATTTTCATTCGCTCAGAATGTTCTCATAACGAAGATAGGCGCAAAAAGGATCACGAAATCGGCCCTTCCGTGTACTTTTTAAGAACGCATGCACAAAATGTGAAGAGATAATACTAGGGAGAAAAAAAAAATCATGAAATCATGGCAGTCCCGCTTACATATTTCAGGTAGAAATCGTCCCAAAAAGGATCATGAATTCGACCGGCCGCGTCGTATCTTCCAAAAGATAATGTACGAAATGCGAAGAGATTATAGAGGAGAAAAAGAAAAAAAAAATAAAGGGCACATTTTGGTGAGTGCATCATAAACGATAACAGCCGAATAACAATTCATGAAATCAACGCAATCCCGTTGAAATTTGAGGAAATAATAGGCGCAAAAAAAAAGGATCTTGAATTCAGTCCTGCATGCCGTCTTGGTTATCAAAAACGCATACACAAATGCGACGAGATTATCGGGAGAAAAATAAAAAAGACATTTCTACCCTTCTGGTGCGTGTATTACAAAAGATTACATCCGAAGTAATTCATGAAATCGCCACATTCCCGCTGATATTTGAGGTAGAAATAGGCGCAAAAAGGATCGTGAATTCGGCCATGTCGTATACCTTGTAGATAAGAACGCACGAAATGGGAAAAGATTAGCGGGAGAAAAATAAAGGACACATTTTCACCCCTTTTGGCGCTTGCATCGTATAAATTACAGCCGAATAGTAAGTAATTCATGAAAATTTCGCAATCCCGTTGGAAGTTGAGTAAACAATAATAGACGCAAAAAGAATATCGAATTTGGCCCTGCATGCAATGTATAATTTTGAAAACGCCAAATACGAAGAAATTATCGGGAGAAAAATAAAGAACGCATTTTCAACCCTTCTGGTGAATGTATCACAAAAGATTACAGCCGAAATAATTAATGACATATCGCAATCCCGCTGACATTAGATGTAGAAATAGGCGCTAAAAGGACCGTGAATTCGGCCGTGACGTATAGGCATGTACGCAATGCGAAGTGATTATTGGGTGAAAAATGCAGCACACATTTTCAACCCCTTTTGGCCCGTGCATCATAAAGATTATAGAGCCGAGTGATAATTCATAAAATCATCTCAATCCCGTTGAAGTTTGAGGAAACGATAGGCGCAAAAGAATCATGATTTTTGGCCGTGTCGTGTATCTTTTAAGAACGCATTTACAAAATGCGAAGAGTTTATCGGGGAAAAATAAAGGACACATTTTTAACCCCTTTTGGCGCGTGTATCATAAAATATTGCATCCGAAGTCATACATGAGCTCATCGCAATCCCGCTGATATTTGAGGTAGAAATAGGCGCAAAAAGGATCGTGAATTCGGCCATGTCGTATACCTTTCAAGAACGCATGTACGGAATGCGAAGAGATTATGGGGAGAAAAATAAAGAACGCATTTTCAACCATTCTAGCTGGTGCGTGCATCACAAAAGATTACATGTGAAGTAATTCATGAAATTGCCACAATTCGTCTGATATTTAATGTAGAAATAGGCGATAAAAGGATCGTGAATTCGGCCGTGTCGTATACGCATGTACGAAATGCGAAGAGATTATTGGAAGAAAAATACAGGACACATTTTCAACCCCTTTTGGCCCGTGCATCACAAAGATTACGGCCGAATAATAATTCATGAAATCATCGCAATCCCGTTGAAGTTTGAGGAAACAATAGGCGCAAAAAGAATCATGATTTTTGGCCGTGTCGTATATCTGTTTAGAACGCATTACGAAATGCGAAGAGTTTATCCGGGAAAAATAAAGAACACATTTTCAACCCGTTTTGGCGCGTTTATCATAAAAAATTACTGCCGAAGTTATTCATGAAATCATCGCAATCCCGCTGATATTTGAAGTAGAAATAGGCGCAAAAATGATCGTGAATTCGGCCGTGTCGTAGAACGCATGTACGGAATGCGAAGAGATTATGGGGAGAAAAATAAAGAACGCATTTTCAACCATTCTTGCCGGTGCGTGCATCACAAAAAGTTACATCCGAAGTAATACGTGAAATCGCCACAATTCCGCTGATATTTGAGGTAGAAATAGGCGCAAAAAGTATCATGAATTCGGCTGTGTGGAACATCTGTAAGAACGCACTTACGAAATTCGAAGAGTTTATTGGGAAAAAATAAAGGGCACATTTTCAACCCCTTTTGGCGCGTGCATAATAAAAGATTACAGCCAAAATAATTTATGAAATCGTCACACTCCCGCTGATATTTGAGGTAGAAATAGGCGAAAAAAGTATCATGAATTCGGCCATGTGGTGCATCTTTTTAAGAACGCACTTACGAAATTCGAAGAGTTTGTCGGGAAAACATAAAGGACACATTTTCAACCTCTTTTGGCGCTTGCATCAGAAAATATTACAGCCGAAGTAATTTATGAAATCGTCACAATCCCGCTAATATTTGAGGTGGAAATGGGCGCAAAAAGGATCGCGAATTCGGCCCTGCATGTCGTGTACCTTTCAAGAACGCATGCACAAATGCGAATAGATTATCGGGAGAAAAATAAAGAACCCCTTGTAGCGCGTGCATCAGAAAATATCACAGCTAAAATAATTCATTAAATCGTCGCAATCCAACTGACCACCAAGAGCAGGTTACGCAGCAAGTTCGTGTGCCGATGTTTAGAAAAAGTCACAAACGCATTTGATACAATCTGATTTTGTTCATTATCATTTTACACTGTAAATCACAAACAAACATTCTATTTTTTCCCAACTTATTTTTATATTTTTTTGTGCAATAAATAATGCAAGTTTTAAAAAAAAATATTAATCTGTAAAATGTACATGGGTGGGGGGGGGGGGGTACGTCCATAAAAAACAAGAAAATAAGTTTGCAAGTCATTTAATGCTTTTTTAGGTTGTTGTTGTTGTTGACCGGCAAATTTTCTGTTCGGACCGGCAAAAAATGGTAAAACGGGGCATTTACCGGTCCGACAGAGACAGGTTGGTCCGGCAGAAAAAATGGGTTAGTGTGCAGCCCTGCCTTATATTTTTCCGCACTGAGTAATGTGTATGTCCTTCAAATTTCGCAGGGTCATGTCACGAAGCGTGGCAGAGCTTTTAAAGAAAAGACAAAGTAAGATACCATGAAACAGAGAAGAGAATTGTGACTGTTGCCCGTGCATATACTTTTTTGTTGGTTTGTTTCCCGTTCTTGATATGAGAAGTGACCATTTGCATGAAGCTTGCATTGCATCTACACTGTAAATGTTTTACTACTAATCCTGCCCTGTTTTTCTGTACATGGGCTGTGCCAGTGTCAAGTTCTCATCGTTAAACCCAACACTTTGTCCACATTGTTTGTGACGGTCAGATGCTGACGACCAGCTTTGACCGGCTTATGTCTGCCCGAGCAATGTTCTCTCTGTTATTAGTTTGCCAATGTTGAACCATTCTAGAGCATGTTCGCTCAAATGAATATCATTTTTTTTTTCATGTTCGTGTTTGATTGCCCTTTTTTTTTTTTTTTTTTGCAGATGCATTTTTGTCAGTATGTTTTTGCATGTCCAAAGTTCACAATGCGTCTCTTATGGACTTGCTCTAATTGCATACAGAAAATGTGTGCAATGGCAAATGACAGTAGAAGACTTGACAGCATAAACCCATGCACCTCAAATACATATATATGCTCTCAGATATTTCAAGCAAGCCACATATAGGGGAGAAAATACATATATGCAGGAAGTAAGACTCAAGTTTTCAAATATCACTCAAACAAGTTTAAGTCTTGTAAAGGAATTCTCATACATGTCAGTTTGACGACATAAATTCCCCATTTCATTATGTGTGTCTCCTCATACGGCACACAACTTTGCGGTGTTAGTGGTAGTCAAGGCGGCTCTTATATTGTTGCATCGATCTGCATGGGCTTAAATGCTATAATGCTTTTTGTTGTGATTGGGAAGATGTCTTAACCCGCTGACTCTCACAAAGTTTTGGCCCCCTATGCTTTGCCCTACAGGATACAACTGGGACTGTAGCGACTGGATGCAGCTCCCAGAAGGCTTCCAGAGCATCCCTGAGAGACCCCCTAGACACCCACGAGACAGCCCCACCAACATCTCCACAAACACCTCCAACGTGGACAACGACGACGAGGACGACTATGAAACAGAAGACGACGACGAGTATGTGGGTGGCGACGACACGGACTACCCGCCCGAGAACGAGGACATGCCGTGCGCAAGGGCCACCCGTGAGTTCCGCCAGCAGCTGGCCAATTACCCGCCGCCAGTGGAGGACTACGAGAGTCTGCCACTAGAGGCGTACCAGATCAACGCCAGTCACTACTTGCCAGCGCACAGCATTAGCACCTCTGAGATCCCGCCCGACTACGACAATGGCTCCCCGGACCAGTCGTCCATGTCGTGTGCGGCGCCACCGCGCCATCTGCCACTCCGGCCGGCCAACTTCCAGCGGCCGATCAGCGATATCTCGCAAGATGCCCTCTCCATGTCCATGTACACGTCGACCAACGCCTCCTGCTCCGACGTGTCGGGCATGTGCGAACCAGACAGTGAGATAAACCTTAGCGAGTATGGGGAGATTGAGGAATGTTTGACAAACTTGCAGACAAGCACGGACGTATAGTTGCACCCCCCATTCCAACCCTCTCTCCGATGCGTACGGTAGCTTTATGTCTAAGTCTCCCTCAATCATACTGTTGATGCCGGACCACAGAATTAAGTAAACTAAGCCGATTACTCGTGACGTCTCAATATGTTTCTACGCTGAGAAGGCAGGCGTTCTAAAGACCTATGTGCAGATGTCGATCCATGCAGAAAGAAGTCGCATCTAGTGTGAATAGTGTGTGGATCGCTCGCTTCGTTGTCGTGTACATTTCTGGATTCTTCGAATTGGACTTCTGCACAAAGCGAGAGCAGCAGGGCTTGCAAGGGGGGGGGGTCATGTCTTTTGTGTGAAATGTACTGTGCTCTGTACGAAAGCATGTCTGTGGAGCAGCACTCTACTGTAGTAAGGCTGGGTTCACTTGTAAAATGTGAGATTACCAACTGCTTCGAGTCTGCATCTGGTATCTCACATTTGTGTATGCATATATATATTTATATACATGAATAGATAAATATATATATATATATATTGTTTCTCATTGCTTGTTATGTACTATTGATGATATGTGTATGCTAGTTAAAACTCATAAGATGCTATGCCATGTTGTGGAATCGTATCATTTCAGTGGAAAGAAGAAAAAAAAAAGGCTGTATAAATTTCTGTGCTTGATATCTATTCTTGATATATGAGAGGTATTTTTAAACTATCAAAACTGTTATTGAGAGAAGTACATGTTTTTGAGTCTGTTCTAGTGTACAGCAAAGGAAGTATTACTTGGAAAAAAAAAGTAGCATCTAGTTTGTAAGATTTGTGATTACTGGTAGGGAAAATATTTGAAAAAAAAAGTCATTGATATTGATAGGGTGCAGTTTGAATGTGTTTGTATCAATTAGGATTGTGATGACATTCACATTATGTTAAGACAGAATGTACATTGTAATTTTCCAAACATGTATACTCTTCACTGGAAGGGTTGTTTGTCTATGTGTGGTGAACACTTATTGGATGAGTTGAGAGTGCTTGTGCTGTCTCCAATTTTATATCCACAGTAGCTTTTTACAACAAACTTTTGACTCTTTCCCAGTTTTATCATGTCTTAATAGAAACCCTTTTATAAAGTGTTCTCATGCAGTCACCGTATTGTGTGAGTGGATGCGTGTGTGTGTGGGTGTTTGCAACTGTGTGGATGTGTGGTCGTAATAAGCTGTCAGTATGGATAATGTCGCACGATGAAGTCACTGCGTGATGGCACTCTTTAAGACAGCTGCTTTCCGGTGAAATGAAAGCAATATATCATATTTTGTTCTTTTTTCTTGTGGTTTTGGGATTTAGAATTCTGAACCACCCACTGCTATGTGTATATATTTGCCAACAAGTGTGATCTACGGCGGATCAAGACTTCTTAATGTAGTGCTCTAAGCCTTGTGTGTTCTTATCATGGTGTTATCCTCTGTCAGGAAAGATATATGCTTTGTTTTGTTTTAAATCTTGTTATTTTACTCTTTTAATTTATGCAACAACCAAAAAAAAAAGGGAAAATGACAATCGTGGTGCGTTGACAGAAATAAGAAATTCATTGAATGGTCGCTGTGTAGGTGATTGGATGGAATTGTGGGGTCTTAGAGCTTTGTTATATCTACTTGAAGACAAGTGTAATATGATATAGCGTGATTACTGAGGGAAGTGATGGAATTTTGTTTGGTATCGAGATGGCTTAAATGCCAGTATTTCCCCCTCCCTTGTTTTGTATAAGATGGAAATAACCTTGAGGGAATCTGTATTCATCGAACATCTTTCGCCAAACCTTGAAATGGGTTGAACAACTTCTTGTACTTAAAACCTTGGAGTAGGATGTAGGTCACAATTTTTGCGAAACACTTCAATTGTGTGTGTAGCCCCTGTTGGCAAATTACTCCTTGAAGAAAGTCAGTCAGGAAGATGATTGACCGTCACGACTTGCCCACTTGTGAAAAAAAAAGTATTCCTTGATCCGTGTCAGTTTTAATTTTTGTAGATCTGAGAACAGACTGCCATTGATGCATCTCTCATAATGAAAACCTGTGTATTTTCTATTTCAAAGTGGGAGCATAATTATATATATATTTTTTTCGAGCTTCACAATTGGACGTGTATGATTTATCATGTGTTGGCATGAATGACACAGATTTAAGAAGAGCCTTTTACATACTGTCAAGGTGTTTCTTATAGAGCTAGCTTTTTTCGTTTATTGTTTTCTTTTGAATGAAAGCATCTTGTATTCAGCAAATTGCAGAAACTTTTGAATCAATTTTGATACCAGTATTCAGCTGATTGTGCATTTGATAGAGCAGTCCAGGTTCAACGAGTCCTGTTACGATATGGCGGGAACAGTTTTCAAAATGAGTGGTACCATTTAGTAGCTGAGCAGATTTTCATTGTGTGTTGAAAATGTACGAACCAGGGACTTGATGCGTAATGCTGGTGATAAGAACAAGAGAGAAAGAAAAAAAAATAATGCAAAAAACAGACCTTGGTCAATTTCTGTGTTCAGAAGTCAGAACATGTTGTCAAGGAGCTTCCTGGCACATTTTATGTCCAGAGAGGGGAAAATAGAGGAGGAGGGGTTATGTGTCTGATTTCATGTGTTCCCAGTGATTCCTGAGATTAAATGTGTGCTGTACTTCGTTCCTGCAATGAAAGCCTTCCAAATCAGCATTCTTCAGCACTCGAGGGAAACCAGTGGGTGGGGCGAGATGGATTTTTGATGTTTGGCGGGAATGCCTTATTTTGGGTCACTCGGGATATGTGATGGGGAACCGTTGGGATCACCCAGGGGCATGCACCGGGGATGTGACGATAAATTGGTCCAGTTGCAGTGTACAAGCAATAAACATGATATGATCAATGGGAGCTGCACAAAATTAATCATTGATATGCAATGAATTTATGTTACTGGTTTGATGTGAATATCAGGTAAATGATGCATTTTTTTTTTCCAATTACTGTTTTTGTTGTAATGCTTCCCTCATTTCTCCATAATATCTTCCATTTCCCTGATCAAGTTTCGGTCCCTTAGTTAGAGTGGAATGGACTTTTGGAAAAAGGAAAAAAAAAAGATAGTTGTTTTCCCCCTCAATTGAGTCTAGACTCTTAAGATTGTTTATAGCACCTGGTTACGGGACCAAAAAATGACTTCCGGAAAACAAACGAGACCCAGATTGTTACCTCAGCTAGTCCCATGTACTGACAATCGTGAGTCTCCGGAGACCAACTTGCACCAGTTTTGTGGGCACCACATCATTTGTACCATTTGTGATTATTCCAGCTGAGATGAAGATAGAGTGTTCTTCCTGTCGTGAGAAAATTGAAGACAATGGTGAATTGGGGACGTCACCATCCACTAGATATCCCCAGAGTAAGCACAATGCCTCATCGCAAGTCTACCGTTGCTCGGAAGTATTCATTAGAGAAAAGTATTCATCAAGATGTTTTCCTGTATATCCATAGCTTCCTTCGTAGTTGTGGTTTTGCACCGAGATTTTTGTCCGTTTCTTTTTCCATTTTTCAACATGGCCTACTATTTGGGCCAAGAATATGTGTGTCTCGAAGAAGTTGCACCCATTTTTTTTTTTCTTTTTTCTGCGACAACACTTTTTCTTCTTCCGCGCAAGAATGGCAAAAATGTATTCCAGCGTAGCTAGTTGCACAATAGCAGCAGGAAAAAAAAAGAAAAGATTTACTATCAGTCCGACTGGAGAATCATGGCTTTAATGAGGCATTCTTTGTGTGTACACTGTGTGTGAAGCAAAGGTTTACATGAACTGATTTTTCTGTTTATATTTGTTTTTCAGCATTCTTTTTTTTTTTCACAGACATTTCATTCAGGTGATTGAGATTTCTGTAGAGAAAATGTTTTGTTATATCTTTGCTGAGGAAACTGTGGCATTGACATGATTATTTAAGTCTCTGCTGCCTCTATCCTTGCTCTCTTTTCTTGCTAGTGTGATATTTCTTGCAATGTCAGTAAAAATAAGATTTTGCATCTCCTCAAAATGAAATACATTGTATTTCCAGACACACAAAAAAAGTAAAATTCACCAAAGCATTTCAGTGTTTGTCTCTGTATTGTGGCCTGTTAAAAAAAAATGATTGATTTGTGAAAGAAAATGGAATATTTGCAATAGTACTCAAATTTTAGGCTGTCTTTTATCTCATATTTAAGCATATTTATGCATCATTTTTAAGATGGAGATAGGTCAGATTCATTAGATTCATTTGTGTATTTGAAAGCAATGTGTTTCTCCTATCTCCTATATATTGCAACAGTACTTTCAAGCATTAGAATTTCTGCTCTGTACAATGTCCATTAAGGTTTACTTGTGTTCAGCTGTAGACTGGATGGTGCATTTTGTGTTACGAGACTATCCCACTTTTTTTCTGTGGTACCCAACACACCATGTAAAAGTAATTTGTTCATGCAAAATGTTGATATAACCTAAATCAACATATTTTTGCAGTTTTAAAGATATCTTTTGCACAAGCTAAGGCTTATTTTAGTCGCGTACATAAGGAGTGTTGTTTGGGATCTTTTTCCCTGTTTATCTAATTTGTGCTACTGTCGCATGCATTATCCTCTGTATATGTTAATTTAACTTATCTTTCTGTTCTGTCAAATCTTTGAAATATGCACAGAAATAAAGAAAAAATCAGACATTTCATAGCCTTTCTTATGAGTACCTTAATTTATTCTGTATTTTTTTGCCTTGTCTAGCTTTTATGTAATTATGAGTGAAACACAATCATTATTTTGTAAGTTGGTACATAGTTTAACAGTGGAGGAAAAAAAAATCATGTAATATGTTTCATTTGTTATGCATTTGCTTTGTTTTTTTCTGTAATTTTGAAATATCGCCAAAATTTGTTTGTATTGTTCTTGCTATTTTGTCTCTAAAGCACATCTGTACTTTTGTTTCAGGAGTGAAGGTGTCTTGATTAAATACCATACTGTGTAAACGTACCACTGTGTCTGTTCATCAGCCTTTTCAGATGTCCTATTTTGTGTTGCTTTTCTCACTAGGTAGTATATGTACACTGTGGTGTTGGTGTCTTTACTGTTATGAGCTCAGTGTATATTGTGGTGCTGCTGTTGTTAGTGTGAATGAATAAATGTAGAAGATATATTCATATAAATGTACATGTTTTCTGCACCAGGAATTTGGTCTAAGATTTGCAGAATTTGTCAGAGATTGGTATTGCAATACACAGTTCTGTTTGATAACTGTACCTTGAGACCATTCAAAACGTTAAGAAACAAAACAGTCTCACATTCATATGTATCAAAGAGTCTGAATGTTTGTACTAGGTGTTACAAAAAAACGTTCCTCACTTTTGAAAACTATATATATCAGATAACACTGTCATTGATATGAGTCATAGCTGAAAAGTGTACAATTTGGTTGGAGGTGATTTGAATATGTTAGCATAAATCGGTTTCATTATACACGTATCCACGATTAATTTTAAAGTTAGGTTCCGGATTTTGGTCAAATGTTAACCCTCTGCACAAAACTTGAACTTTACACAGGAGCCAATCATGTGCATGTGAGTGTCTGGCTAAATATGCCCTGAACAATGGACATGAACACCACCTTTTCAGGATGAGTAAAGACCCGCTGTGATAGTGGAATTTCTCATGAATGAATAACAAAGCATTCAAACCCTGAACATTGTCTGGGTGTTAACCACATACTCCCATACACACCAATTGAGCCCTGTGCAAAAGAGAAAGTTTTTTACGGAGGGTTAAAAATAGAACAAAATCTTAACCCCAACTTAAGAATTAATCTTGCATGTAATGAAACTGATTTATGCCTTTATTTTCAAATTACATGTACCTCCAACAAAATCGTGCACTATTCAGCTATTGCTCATATCAATGTCAGTGTTATCTGATATACAGTTTTAGAACTATTTAAGGATCAAAAGTTGGAATTTTTTTTTTTAACCACCTAGTATATGTGTGTCTTGTGTCTGCATGTATTCAAGTGATGGAGAGACAGAAATTTAGAGAGAGAGAGAGAGAGAGAGAGAGAGAATGGAAATGTCTCACTAGGAATGACAAACCAAATACCATTGAAATTATCATTTCTGTGTTTCATTGTTTATTTAACACATAATATATTTTAGATTTGATCCTTACTTAATATACAAATATAATGTAAAGTTATAGATATGCAACTATAAAATTATCACCTTTAAACACATTTACAAAAGAAAACGTTCATTGCCATGTTTTGTCACTTATAAAATATCAAAGAGTTGTCAGTGGCGAAGTTAAAAAACTCTTATGTGGGGTAGTAGCCTATGTCCTCAAGAGCCACATGCAGAGTTTTCACTTAAAAGGCTATCAAACTCGTCCATGGCATATGACTTCTGAAGTGCAGAGGTCAAAACATTCCAATCACAAGGATATACTAACATTTTATTAATAGATTTCTATGTTGCAGCTTTTGACAAAACTACTGGGTGGGGGAGGGGGTGGTGCTGATGTGTGAGAAGTCAAAGGAGAGCCTGAAATAACAAGACCATCTGCTGAGTGGCACAAGCCCCAACTTTAATACTGGCAACCCTTAGCTGATGGACTGTAGTCATGTTATTTCAGTGCTATGAATTATGTGTCTTTGACTACTCATCCCTATACTGTATATAGCCCTGTCCCAAGTTGTGCTGTACTGAGACAGGAGGATTAATTGGGGCATTTGGAAGTTAAATTCATGGTAAACCCATGGGATTCTCATCGCTAGCCCTACCCTGGGATGGCATCAGCAGAATTTTTGCCACACACTATCCTACCATAATAAATTGTACTGTATCTAGAAGACATCTACAGCATGGTCTGAAGCAAAACAATGAAATTAATGATAGAATCAATAACAGGATAAATGGTTGTATGAATGAACGAATGAATATGTCCGGGGGGGGGGGGGGGGGGGGGGGGGGGGGGGGGGGGGGGGATGTAACCCCCCCCCCAAAAAAAAAAAAGAATAAAGAGTGAGATCCCTGATTAACAAATCACATGCTTCATGTAACAGATAAATTCCCTAATGCTCTGACAGAAATATAGTGTGGACATAGAAGTTGAGGAGTCCAATGATTATTCAATGATATCATTGTCATGACCTCAGAGTAAAATCCTCAAACTGGGAGAAAAAATCATTTCAAATGGAAGGTTACTGTTTGAGACTGACCTGCTAATCCAAACATGGGACTTCAAACACAAAGACAAGAAAAGCCTAGATGTAAACGCATCACCGCTGTTCTTCAGAACTGCGATATCAATGCCCTGTAGCCATACAACCTTGTCACATGAATGACTCTCGATTCCAAACGAGGTTCCTAGAAACTTTTAACTCTTCCTTTAGGTTCTGAAATTCTCATTGTCTTATTGGGACACATGAATTTTAATTTAATAGGTTTTTTGACTTTTTGATTTTTTCTTGGATTGTGAATGTTCTGTAATCATGCATGTATTTTTATTCTGTACGCATGACACTATTAGTCTGCGGACTAACTGTTATGCTTCTTTTGATTTGAAATAAAACCGAATTGAATTGAATTGAATTGAATTGAAATGCCAAAGTGTCTCCCTAAAAGTTCCTTAGAATTCCCCTGATTTTGATGTCTGTGTGTTGGCAGACCTGCATGATGTTCACTTTTTGGATTACATGCGATCAACTTCAACAAGATGAAATGAAAACATTCAAAAATCAAAACAAGATAACAAAATGGAAATGAATTTGTAATTATCACTGTCAATGCACTGAGGCAGCTCAGTGTTAAACACTCGAAAATTCACATGAAGTTTCATGAGCATGTGAATGGGTTACACACAAAAATGGCAATGTCTCTCTCTATAAAAAAAGAATTCTTATACTTTGGCTTCGTTGAATGAAAGAAAGTGAAAGAAAGCTTACAATCAAGAACTGAAAATCTGAAGTATATCATAAACTTCTTGATAGTTTATATCATCTGTAAATCATCTTTCAGCAATTCTTTGAGACCATTAAAAGTGTAATCTTCGTCATAGTAAAAGTTTGTCATACTCCCCATATGGGCAATTTTATGTGTGCGTGACATATCAGTAAAATGACGCTTTCATATGAAAAAACAAAACAAGGTATTAATCAATATATATGAAATATAGTTTTATGTATTCTCCTCTTTGGCAAAACAGACCATTCCATGATCTTGGGATATAGAAACAACGATGGCTAACACAGTATTTTCAGAGAAAAAGCTACAGGCCAGAGGCAAAGCTTCAACCCTGTCCTTGACCATTACCTTGTTAGACTGATATAAGAATCTCATACATAAATAATTCTATGACTCATAGAAACACAGACGTGACTTTAATAAAAACCTGCCAATACATCCTATGAAAGGTGGCTCAATGACAATTATGAGGCAAGAAAGTGTGTGCCTAATGAAGAGAATCTTTCCATTATATAAAGAAAACATAGGGAGAGGGGGGTTGGGTTTAAAACAATGTGATAATGAAAGAAATTATTGCAATGACAATACAGGATCACAGATATCCACAAGTTTGATGCCTAAAAAGCACCTGATTGTCATGAGCATGATTTCTAGGGGGAATAGTGGGACTAGAAGAATGTTGCCATTGTTCAGTCGTTTTATTTCTTTCAATTATTGTTATTCAAGTTATGCATATATTTCCAATTAATTCAGGGCAGGGTAAGAGAATTCTGTTCATCAAAAAAATGAAATAATAATAGTAATATATTCATGGGGAATATAAATATAACATGTATGTAACCTGCAGAGTGTTTGAATGTGTGACACAGCTATGACTGCTTGCTATACAAGCGGAAGGCAATGCGAAGTGAAGCTTGAGGAGAGAAAAATACTTTGCATGGTGGTTTTCTGGACGTACTGTTCACTACACTGCACTCACGCCCCAAGAAGATGGCCATATCTGATATTACACAGCACTGATAGCATCTACCGGTAGTCACATTGGGGACGCACTTGCGCCCATCCCTGTCTTTGCTGTCGACATATCATTATCAAGGACACATCCTTGCACAGTGATAATAACATCAACCTTGTTTCCTTCTGCCTGACGTGATCATCACACAAGTTCTTGATGTGCCTACTCTTCATGTCACACAAAGCCAGAGGCTACACAAGATCGAGATTTTACCGTGCCATTCTGACATATCCATCCATCCATCCATGCTCCTCACACACATTGGAATAAAAAAACATCATAAAAGGGGTTTGCTGCATGTGTAAATGCAGTATTTCACCCCGAGCACGTAATGAGGAAACCAGCACAGTTCCTGAAGACGACGCATTCAGAGTGCATTAGTTATCCATGTCCATTTGCACAATGATGATGATGAAACGGGCTACTTCCCTGTCAGATGAAATTCCACCAGTTGTCGATGCCGACCACGTCGACGAGCTCGTTGGGATCCAGGTCTTCCTGCTCGTCCTCGGTATCAGCGATGCCTTCGAAGAGGCGGTTGCCGCATTGCCCGCCGCCGCGGAAGTGGCTGTACGGGTCAGAGCGGGGCAGTACCGCATAGCAGAGCCAGCAGAAGTAGCAGTGACATTTTGTGCACGTCATTTTGTTGCAGCCGTCGTATTTCTGCCGAAATGAGAAGATGAAATTGTACACATGAAAAAGGCAACTATGCTTCCTACCCCTGCTCACTTTTATGTACGTACACACTCAAACAAGAACCAATCAACATGTAGGTTTCATTTTAATGGGTCAGTTTTGTATGTTTTGCCGTCTATTTTCATCACGGCTACTACTAAATCACTAAATAATTTGTGTTTATTTACGTCAATGAAGAGTAATCTGTCGATCAGTTGCAATTTGGCTTGTTTTCCACCAACTCATGACAGACCCTAATGACAAGCAGCTTTCAAGATACAGCTGTATCACACACCACTTGTATACACATTGAAAATACTGCAGTGCATCAACATCATGGACAAAGTAAAGCTTTCAGAAAGCCGATCCACTGAGACCAAACATGTTCATTATTTCACCCTACTGTTCAATGCCTAATAAGCAATCGGGTTCATCAAACATCAGTGTTTGTCCATAGTCACAGACACACACACTGGCGTAGCCAGGGGGGGGCGATGGGGGCGGTCGCCCCCCCCTAAGATTTGGACCGGGGATTTGGGAGGCGGAAAAAAAAAATGCGTGTATACTGTATGCATGCACATGAAGCGGGTCTCCTTTGCAACCTTTCATCAAATAAGATATTTTTTTTGAATATTTCACTCAAAGTGTGCACCAGATCGTTGAATTTCAATTCAAAATATGCAAAATCTCTCGTGCTTGGGAGGGGGTATCCCCCTCCCAAACCCTCCCCCTCTGTGCCTCTTTCCCTAGCTTAGTACACTTTTTAGATTTACAAAAAAATTATGAATAATTCTGAGTGCACAAGACTTATCACATACCTTCCAAAAACTCAAGGTTCCCTCATGTATAAGGGGAATTTCCCCTTTTAATCGACCCTTTCCTCCCTCAGTCCCCTCCCCCCATCAGTTTTTTTTTTTTTTTTTGATTTCCCAAATGTTGATTCCATCAAATATGCGTATACGAGATATCTCAATTTCAACCTTAAAAAGGCAAAAGCTCCATCGGAAGGGAAAGGTGGAGATAACACTCGCCCACGCCTTCTCCCTGCTCACCCGCCCCTCCACCCCCCCCCCTTCCGCCATGCATATAAGTAGACTGTGGCTATACCCAGATCGCTTTATTTCAATTCTAAAAACGCAAAAGCTCCGCGAGCGGGAGGCGGAATTCCCCTTCCCCTAAGCTCTACCTCACTAGACTTTATACACTGACACACAGATGGTGCACATTCGGAATAAGAGCTAAATTCCGTGATTTTAACACTTCGATGAAAAAGTATTGCACCAAAAATTTGCACCAGATCGCTGAATTTCAGGTCTGAAAACGCAAAATCCCCTTCGTGTGGGAGGGGATATGCCCCTATCTCATACAACCTCGTGTGCATGCTTTTTCTGTTTGATTGCTGAACAGACAGCGTTCATGATATTCAGTGTAAGAATTAATACAAGAAGTGTATTTAAATATAGGCAAATTGTTCAATAATAATCTACACTAAAATATACTGCAACCTCAAACAAGTGGGACTGCTTCAACTCGTTAAAACACGCAAAAACATGCATCAAATTGCACCATTTTGCAACATCAATATGCAAAAAGTTCTCACCGTGGGAGGGGGGACACCAACCTCCCACACCCTCCCCCTCCCCCTTCGCTCGCTCCGCTCGCTCGGGTTCAGTCGCTTTCATGATATTCAGTGAAAAGAATTCATACAAGAAGATTATTAAAAAATGATACCATTTCATATGCAAATTGTTCAATAATAATCTACATCAAAATATACTGCTACCTTACACTAATGTTACTGTTTCACGTCGATAAAACGCGCAAAAACATGCATCAAACTGCATCATTTGCAACATCAAAATGCAAAAAGTTCTCACCGTGGGAGGGGGGACACCCCCTCCCACACCCTCCCCTCTCCCTTCGCTCGCTCCGCTTGCTCGGGTTCAGTCGCGTTCATGATATTCAGTGAAAAGAATTAATACAAGAAGTGTATTTAAATCATACCATATTATAGGCAAATTGTTCAATGATAATCTACATCAAAATATACTGCTGCCTTACACTAATGTTACTGTTTCACGTCGATAAAACGCGCAAAAACATGCATCAAATTGCACCATTGCAACATCAAAATGCAAAAAGTTCTCACCGTGGGAGGGGGTACACCCCCTCCCACACCCTCCCCCTCCCCCTTCGCTCGCTCCGCTCGCTCGGGTTCAGTCGCGTTCATGATATTCAGTGAAAAGAATTAATACAAGAAGATTATTCAAATTGATACCATTTTATATGCAAATTGTTCAATAATAATCTACATCAAAATATACTGCTACCTTACACTAATGTTACTGTTTCACGTCGATAAAACTCGCAAAAACATGCATCAAATTGCATCATTTGCAACATCAAAATGCAAAAAGTTCTCACCGTGGGAGGGGGGACACCCCCTCCCACACCCTCCCCTCTCCCTTCGCTCGCTCCGCTTGCTCGGGTTCAGTCGCGTTCATGATATTCAGTGAAAAGAATTAATACAAGAAGTGTATTTAAATCATACCATATTATAGGCAAATTGTTCAATGATAATCTACATCAAAATATACTGCAACCTTAAACAAGTGGGACTGTTTCAACTCGTTAAAACACGCAAAAACATTAATCAAGTTGCACCATTTGCAACATCAAAATGCAAAAAGTTCTCACCGTGGGAGGGGGTACACCCCCTCCCACACCCTCCCCCTCCTCCTTCGCTCGCTCCGCTCGCTCGGGTTCAGTCGCGTTCATGATATTCAGTGAAAAGAATTAATACAAGAAGATTATTTTAATGATACCATTTTATAGGCAAATTGTTCAATAATAATCTACATCAAAATATACTGCTACCTTACACTAATGTTACTGTTTCACGTCGATAAAACGCGCAAAAACATGCATCAAATTGCATCATTTGCAACATCAAAATGCAAAAAGTTCTCACCGTGGGAGGGGGGGACACCCCCTCCCACACCCTCCCCTCCCCCCTCGCTCGCTCCGCTTGCTCGGGTTCAGTCGCGTTCATGATATTCAGTGAAAAGAATTAATACAAGAAGTGTATTTAAATTATACCATTTTATAGGCAAATTGTTCAATAATAATCTACATCAAAATAAACTGCTACCTCAAACAAGTGGGACTGTTTCACGTCGATAAAACGCGCAAAAGCATGCATCAAATTGCACCATTTACAACATCAAAATGCAAACAGTTCTTACCGTGGGAGGGGGGACACCCCCCTCCCACACCCTCCCCCCCTCGCTCGCTCCGCTCGCTCGGGCTCGGTCACTTCGCTCTCTCGCAGACTAACCGCCCCCCCTAAGATGAAATCCTGGCTACGCCGTCGGACACACACATCTTCATATGCCCTCATAAGGAAGGACTGAACTTTATTTCCTACCTACCTCATTCAGCATAACACGTACAGCAAAGGTGTATCAATAGTCAGTTTGCATTTTCTGGCATTATTCTCACTTGGGAGATATTAACAGTACACAAACACACAGAAAACTCACACACACAAACACATATATGAATACACATGTATGAATAGTGTGTGAAGGGAGGATAAAGACCAACATACCTGGATGGCGCAGGAGCACTGGGGGCAGTACTTGCTGTGCTTGCGGATCCATTCCTCACTGTTGCAGTCGTCGATGACCTGCCGTAGTGTCCGCTTGCCGAACTTCTGCTCAAGGATGGACTTCTCTTCTGACGATGCATTCTCATACTCGTCCTTTAACTTCCGGTACTCCTCTGATAAAAACAAACCAACAAACCAACATCCAAATTGAGGGTGAGGATAGTATCGGACGCTTCAAAAACATTTTTTGCATGCCAACTTTTAATCAAAACCTGCATTACAAGGACCAGTGAAAGAGAAGGCCAAAGATGTGGCTCAAGTCGTCTTCAATTGTAATATGAAGTCTCTGTATCCATGTTGAACTCCACAGCATATTGCTCACTGCAAATTGTCGTTAACACTGCATGAACGTGCAGCTGCTACAGGAGTTTAGGCTTAGATCAGTGCTTCCAAATTTGGAAAGGTAGTGAAATACAACTGTTACATTGGTGACACTTTTCCATATACTGATGTTTTTTTACTGTCATACATTCTTGTTCTTCAAACTTTCAGATCAAATGATATCCTCAGTGGAAAATGAAAAATGACAGACATTCCCATGAATATACTGTAAAACATGATATATTCGCGGCATGAAATTTTCACGCATTGGAGCCGACAGCCATTTTCGTGGCATGAAATTTTTCGCGAATTGCCACTGGCGTTCAATGCATGTAGTGTAGACAAAAACTTTCATGTGCATTTTAATTTCGCGAATTTTGGTGCTCGCAAAATTCGCGAAATTCAAATGCACGCGAAACTTCCTCGTTTCACAGTACCCTTCCATGCAGTTTGAAGTTTCCACACAAATGTCACTTTCTGAACATAGAATTGTGAAAATATCACCTTGTCGAATTTTCACAAATTTCGCATGCCACTTAAATATTACAAAAATAATGCACAAATATATTTTTGAGTCATGAATTCATCTATTCACACAAATATCCTTATCAGCAGAATTGTCACTACATGCTGTCACTGATATCGGCATAGTGAAAAAAAAAAAATTGCTTGTATGAAAGCTTCTCAATTTATGGTACAGGACAAGGCTTAGCTTTGTGCAAGAGAGCTGGTTTCTCTTGGGCACCTAACTTCCACATGCTCGCTAGAAACACATGTACATCTCCCACAAGTGTGAGAGACTGATTTCTGGATTGAAAACAACATAAATATGCTCTCTGGATAGTAAAACCAGATATTGCAAGATACCTGATATAACAAAGTCATATTGCAGGTCCCACTTGTTTTATATCCTTCTGATTTTGTTTTTGTTTTTGTTTTTCCCTGATATAATGAGGTACTTGACATAATGTGGAAATTTCAGTGGGTGCAAGCAGCTTGTTATATAGAGCAGGGCTTGATAGTAACTTTTTTCTCTGGTGGCCCCTTCCAGCATCTAAAATCTTTAAATTTGAAAGTTTGGTGGCCCTAAATAATAGGAAATATAAAGAATTCATTTTGAGTTTTAGCTGCCCAATCTGGCCACCCACAAGATAACCTTTTTTTAATATTTAGTGCCCAATCATCAATTTCAGTGACCCTACGCCACCATGTCACCCGTAATGTTGAGCCCTGTATAGAGGTTTCCCTGTACCATAACTGGCCACAAGTTAATGCACGAAGTGAAGCAAAATACAGCTGCTTGTAGTCAGTCGAACTTGTTTCATGCCTGTGACTCACCGTGACTGATTTTGCAAGGGGCCAACCCATGGAAGGTGTTCTTACACAGGATGCAGAAGGCAAAGCGGCACTGGGGGCACAAACCCATGTTGGTCTTCTCGTCACGGATCACCGGACACTGACACGCCTTCCTCGGACAGAAGACGATGTCGCCCATCTCGCTCAGGGACAGGTCCAGCAGGCGTGCATCGTACTTCTCAAAGACTTCGCGATCGACAAGTTCCTTGACCTGTGGTCAAGAGATATTACAGTAATGATTGATGAAATTCTGTTATCACTAAAGTCAAGACCAGAAACACTCTGAATATATCCAAAACTTCAACTTTAAATTTAACATAATACCTACGGGAATATGGAATATCATGTACAAAGTATTTGAGGATTTTGTAACCTTGCCTATAAAGGGTTAGAACACTTCGTGTTATTTACATTATAAAGTGGCAACTTTGCTTACAAGTACACTAAAATACCTGAAATAATAGCTGTTCTTACTATCTTTTTTTTCAAACTGCGATACTAAAATGCTCCACAACATATATCTTTTTACCTTGCTGTAGAATGTAATTGTAATTTATGTGCAATTCTTTGCTTTTTTATATCTGGTTGTTTTCAACAACATTTCACGAGCTTCATACACACTCTAGAAGGAGTGAAGTGGTTCACTGCATTGGGAATTTTGTGACAAGGGATGCTTCTCACCTGTGGGGCCAGTGCCTGGGACGTGCAGTCGTTTTCGGGACACAGCAGGCCCTTCACGTCCCCATCCAAGATCTTGACCCGAAAGTGCTCAGCCATGCAGGCCTTGCAGTAGACATGGCCGCAGCCTGAGAACTGGAGGCAGTCGCGACCAAACTTGTCCTCGTAGCATACCCCGCACGTGTTGAAGGAGGTATCGAAGATGCGGTCCCGCATTAGCTTGTCATGGGCCACAATTGTTGGGGTGAGATGGGTGAGGGCAGCGGTATCCTGCATCGCTCGGACGCCCAACCTCATCACTCCACCAGTGGGCTTCAATTTCGTGGGAATTTTAGAAGAACACCAATCACATTGTTTACAAGCTAGAATGTAGGACTTAGCATTTTCAAATGATTATGGACTTTTTCAATGCAAGATCATGGGCCTTTGACCCTTGACCTTGTCCACCTTCATCAATTTTCCTAGAATGTAGGACTTAGCATTTTCAAATGATTATGGACTTTTTCAATGTAAGATCATGGACCTTTGACCTTTGACCTTGTCCACCTTCATCAATTTTCCAGCTTGATAAGCATATTTAGGTGACACATCAGTGGTGTAAATTTTGTGGTCACTGCTTAAAGCTGTGGAAAGTTATTTTTATCTAGAGTATACTTTATGCATTTCAACCTTTGACCTTGTCAGAATTCATCAATATTCCAACTTGACTAGCATTTTTTTGGTGCTGTACCTGTGGTGTGAATTTAGTGATTATAGCTCACAGCTGTGAAAAATCACATAGAATACAGCAAATTGTTGAAGACAATGCAGCTGCTGCCAGCAATGACAGAAAAATGATGCCTATGAAGAAAGTGTCATGAGAAGATATGGCATTTGTTACAATCTCCATTGATAAAGCATTAATTGGAGAAAAGCAGGTTGCCTCTCACTGATAAGGGCAGACAATTTGATTTTTCTCTGTAAAGAAAGGCAGGAGAAAAAAAAAAAAGGAAGTGGAAGAGATTGTTAACTCACCTGTTGCATCAGCCCGACCCCACCCGTAGCTCCCTCCAGTGCCTCCCCACCATCTCCGCCCGGTCCCGCCCTTGGTCCTGCCTGGTATCCCTGCCCTTCCATCATGGAACGCTGCCTCAGGGTGCGGGGCAGGTCAGAGACGTCCAGGTCAATGGGGGAGGTGATGCCCAGGTGGGAGAGGGTCTCTGTCTTGAGGAACTCCGTCCACTGGTAGATGACCACCTCATTAGCGTTGCTCTCCCATATTTCATCCAGCTTCTCACAAAGTCTTGTCAGCTGAAAATGAAACACACACATACAAGGGATTTGATTGCCAATCACTCTATGACAAGGAACATTCAGTCAACCCCCCCCCCCCCTCTTCTTCCATACTGTTAACTCCTTTTCAGAGTGGACCTTTAAGTGCAATTCTACAAGAAGTTCAGATCAATTTTGATCAATAGACTACAAGTGCAACATCTACATGCAGTGTAGGTTGACTGCAATGAATAGAGGGCATAAAGAATCAGTGGCATAGAATGGTAGAGGTTTCAGCAAAGGCAAATTTACAAACCCAGGAGCATGGGAACACCACAAGGGTGGGAAGGTGGGCCTGGCTCAGATATACAATGTATTTGAATATCCCTGTAATGAAATGTGTACAGCTTTATCACTTATCTCCATCAAAGTGCACACACAATTGGAGTATCTTGACTGGAGTTGACCACTACCACTGAGCATAAGCTTTGATGCACATATTTGCCAACACATGGCCAACACAACACAGTTTTCTTTCGCTATATCAAAATTTCGTTATAACCAAACAAATAACCAATGAAAATACTTAGAGTGGATAATGTTGCAACCAAAATTTGTATTTCGCTGTCACTGAAATTTCGTTATAACCATGTTCGTCATAACAGGAGTGCAATGTATAGAATCACATGCTTCACTTGTTCTCACTGAATAGTGTAATCAGTCATAACTTCAAATGTAAAATTAATCGCGTTGGCCATAATTCTATATACTGTAACTGTAGGGTAAGAAATGTTTGCAGCATGAAATTTTCACAAATTGCCACTAGCATCCAATGCATGAAGTGTAGACAAGAACTTAAAAGCATGCATTTTAATTTTGTGAATCTTGGCTCTTGCAAATTAAAATGCACGCAAACATTTACTGCTTTTAATTTACAGTATAGGTCTCTCCACTTTTGCAAAGTGGTGATAGTGTATACTAACATCTCTTTGCATCCTGAAGGTAATTTTCCCATACAATCAATTATTTGGCACATCACCTGTGCCCTAGAGAATCATTGCTCACTGGGGCGTGAAAATGTGCAGTACTGACTTCATGATAGAGCTGTCCATATTTCTGTTAAGTGACAGCAGTTGACAAAAAATCAGAAGGGTAAGTCAAAACACTCTTTTCTAGGCAGGACAGCACAGCATGGGCAGCAACACCAGCATTTACACGGCAGTAGCTAGATCTCACCTGGTTCACAGAAAGCCACTTCGAGGAGAGAGTGAAGTCGGGGGCACTCTTGGACGGGTAGTCCCGAGGGTACTGGAAGTTGAGCTCTATAGGGGGCAGCGAGACGACGGGTAGGAGCCAGGAGTTCTCCCCATTCTCCCTCAGAGTGGCACCTAGATGGGGGTCATCGGTAAAACCGAGCAGTTCAATGTGCTGCTTTTTTATTTTTAATTTGATTTTGATCTTATTTATAATTTCCACATTCAATCGAATACAAATTGAATACAAATTTCAAAGACAAGAATAACAAGTGCAGTGAAATAAAACTATAACAGTACACAAATAGACACACACAAGTAATTACATGGAGCAGTATACATACACAGAAACATAAAATAAAATACACAATATTCTTCAGCAAATAACAGAGATAATAAGCCAGTTCGGAGATAGCTCATGTGCACATGGGTACAAATGACCTTTCATTTTTCTCAGTTGGTTAGGCACTTCACTCATTTCAAAGCAACATAATGCAGCAGCTTGCCCAACATAGCAATTTATGGAACTCGTATTCTCACAAAGAATGAACCTGTGTAGATGAAGTGACCGGAATGTTTCGTCAATCAACACTTTGGGAAGCATCTATTTCATTGTGCTGTTTTGAATACATTAACAAACTTTTTCTGTTAACATTGCCAAATACTAGGCTTGCTGTCAGGTGGATATACTGGCAGACACCATTTATAAGGATTCCATGAATAATCACAGCATTACAGACGGTTATCTCGGTGAAATTAAAAACCAACCTGTCTCTCGGTACAAATGACCTTTTTCTGCTCATGCTCAAACTGGAACCCCGAACTGGCTTATTGAATGCAGGAGACCGCATTCATGAGTGATTGAGCTTGAAATGGATGGGGCCTCATTAAAAAAAAAAGAAAAAAAAAAACTCTCATGGAGGAAGTTATGTGATCAGGTGGGTGAAGTGCAGTTGCAGGTGTGGGTGCAAAATGCCATTGAAGGAAAAAAATAGTGATTGAATAAAAATAACAATCATTTGCCAAAAATTATGTTATCATAACGTAATGAGTGGGGAAGCACATGATTGTATCGAATATCACTTTAGTGAAGCTGTTATACAACAAATAGTTGAGCAAGACTTGATGTTATCTGGAAGATTATTCCAAATACTATATCCGCACCTGAATGTCCTATAGATGTGTGAGTCACTAATAATTTTACGGTCATGCAAAATGTACTCTTCATGAGAAGGCACAAGTACCAGAGAAGACTGCTGCATCATAATGCTCCAGCAATTATATAAGCACAACAAGTATGTAAACATATACACCCTGATTAATGTTCTTTTCCTCTAATTTCCAGTTTAAACCTTTGAGGGTTCTGAGTATGCTCAGGCAAATATCTAAGGGAAATGCACGTTATAGCAAAATCAACCCGTCCTCAACAGGTAAAAAAAAAAGAAAGAAATATATTCAGATATATTAATCATCTGCCTCTCCCATTCAAATGGGTTTGAAATTGACAAAATAGAATCAATGCACAATCACTATCAATGGCGATTTGTTAAGTAGTCAACCCACCAAGTGCTCTCGCTTGCTGTACCATGGTCCCACTCAGCTTGACACAGCAGTCATCGGGGAGCTCGACAGCAGCATAAAAGCTACCTCCGGACTGGTCCTCGAGAGCCGCGAACGTATCCTCATCTTCGAAGATGCTGGCAAGCGCCAGCAGCTCATCGGCTTGGTTCTCCTTGTCGTCCTCATCCATTGACGTTGGCTATAGGGCTGTGCAGCAGTGGGAGGCTGGTCCAAGCATTAAAGCCAATGTCATCTCATGGTATGCCTCACAGTTCTGCCATTCATAGTGA
Source organism: Diadema antillarum (assembly GCF_040938485.1). Lineage (NCBI taxonomy): Eukaryota > Metazoa > Echinodermata > Echinoidea > Diadematoida > Diadematidae > Diadema > Diadema antillarum. The sequence goes on from NW_027271231.1 coordinate 1,499,283, forward strand.
AGTAATAATAATAATGATCGTGATGACAACAGTAAATATTAAAGAAGTAGTAGTAGTAGTAGTAGTAGTAGTAGTAGCAGTGTAGTAGTAGAAGTAGTAATAATAGTAGGAGTAAATGTACTTACCGGTAGTAAATTAGTAGTAGTAGTTTTGATGATGGTGATGGTGATGATAATCACAATGACAATAATCATGAGAAAGAAAGATATTATTCAGAGGGGTGAAGGTTAAGGTGTGAGTTCCTTCACTTTGTCTCCCTCTACAAATTAAATTTAAGATCGCAACTGCGCCCCCTCCCTCCATAGGTACACGTATTAAATACACATGAATTTCACAGTCATGCATCATTACTGAGTAGATGTGTAATTGAACTGTGTTTAGGTTGGTTTGTTAGTCTGTTTCTCGTCTCTTCGTTTTTATTATTTTCATAGCTAATAATGCCTAATGGCACTTAATCCCACACATACCTTTTTGCTCTATTGTACACAAACAGCCGTGATATGCAGGGTGCCAATGTCAAGGGTACCCTGCTGATACGTGGTACCCTTACCATACCATTAATTACATCTCAATGAATGTGTGCTGCATTCACAGCTTACACTAACAGGTTGCCCACCATAAAAATGCCACTTGTCTTGCGAGCTTGCTCAGTCAGCTGCAGCTCAGTTCGGGAAACCCACTCACAAGGGGGGCCCCTCCTTATAAGTAACCCGTCCCCCTTATAAGTAACCCCGTCCCCCTTATAAGTAACCCCCGGGGCACCCCTTATAAGGAGTCTCCACGCTTTTTTGCAATGCAACGCGAAAATGAAAGGACTGCGGCAATTCGCTTGATTATGTCCATAAAGCTTCACAAGTTTCCTACTTACTCACGAAATTTGAGCAAAATCGGTTTGAGGCATCATATCTAAAATCATGGATTTAAATGTGATGTCAAACGACCCATGCGAATGCTGAAATGCGAGCGATTACTGGCGCGAGTGTCGCCAGGCGCGGCGGCGCGGCAATGCTTGAGTACGTACTCAGTCGCCACGTCTGCACTCAAGCATTGCCGCGCCGCCGCGCCTGGCGACACTCGCGCCAGTAATCGCTCGCATTTCAGCATTCGCATGGGTCGTTTGACATCGCATTTAAATCCATGATTTTAGATATGATGCCTCAAACCGATTTTGCTCAAATTTCGTGAGTAAGTAGGAAACTTGTGAAGCTTTATGGACATAATCAAGCGAATTGCCGCAGTCCTTTCATTTTCGCGTTGCATTGCAAACAAGCATGGAGACTCCTTATAAGGGGTGCCCCGGGGGTTACTTATAAGGGGGACGGGGTTACTTATAAGGGGGACGGGTTACTTATAAGGAGGGGCCCCCCTTGTGACTGGGTTTCCCGAACTGAGCTTATCTCAGTCATGTTTGCTTATTTAGTCAGTAATTCCAAAGCTGATTTGGAACTGAACAATTATTCATTTCTATTCTGTTTGAAGAAGACTTTGGCTATACTAAAATTTACAATGGTTTTTTCCTATGCAAACAAGATGTTGACTCAAGATATTGAAATGGTCGCACATAACCATAACAGATGATAGAGGTAGAGGTTTCTATTAATTTACATACAAGCTTAGGTCATCGCACTACGCGAGCACATCATTGCTAGTGATGGTACATTTATTTCATCAAGTTTAACAGTTCCAGATATTTAACATAACTTCTATGTAGAATTAAAAGACCACCTACAAATAGAACCTCTAACTGTTAGGCCTACGGCTCGAGACTCCTGTGAACATACAAAATGCCCGGCGGCCTGCCTGCCTGCCAACATGACAACAGTCCCACATACTTTCGAACATGTTAGTGGATTCTAGGATGTGAAAGGCAAAGTAATTTAAACGGAATATAAATTCAGGAAACAAAGTCGATAAAAAACAGACTCACCGACCACTTTAATTGCACTTGTAAACTCGTGCACACAACCGTAGACTGATTACTTCTGCACCAGATCTCCCTCACAGTAGTTGATATACATGTAGGGCCTACGATATAGTGAGTTTTCTACTGACAATTCGCCTTTCCGCTTCCCGGCTAACGTTACAGCGTGATGTCGCAATGCTGTACGCGTATTACACAACCGGCCGACTGATGCCCAGCTAAAGTAGCTAGAGATTCGAGTCCCGAGCTGAGTGAACAGGCGCGGCGCTACTTGGCAGGCGCTAGAGGCAGCGGCAGCTGTGTTGCCAAGGCGTCAATCGTGGGGGAGGGGAGGGGCTGGTCTCCAGCAAGAAAACCTGGAGGTCAGTGGATTACAGACGTCCGCTTGACGAAGGTATTATTTGCCATTTACAAATGACACAAAAACCCAGCCCTTGTGCTTCACTGACAATAGTTCAAAATGTGAGTTAGGGATAGAAACAACCAAAGTAAAAAAATTAAATCAGTAGGCCTATACTTGTCAATAGGTACCAGGTACCTAAACGAAATGTGAAAAATAATTATTAGGCCTATAAAAATGTTTCGAGATTAAACCGTCTACAGTTATGGTTCAGAGGGGAAATAGTGATATCTTCCTGTATTTTGGCTTTATTACGAACTTTTTATAGGGTAGGATGTTTTGTGATACAACTGACCTACACATATGCATCAAATGTGATATCTCGAACATTTTTTTAATCACTGCTCCCAACGGTAAACAATACCTTAGATCATCACAGTGATAGGCCTATTTCGACCAGGGCGGTAAGACGAAACGTCTCCCTGGTATGACATATAGGGCCTAATCAGACTAGTTTCATGAATTCTAGTGTGAACTATTCTTCTGTGTGTTCTGATGTCAATGTATGCAATAAATCCTGCAATTCATCTCTCCCACATTAACATTCAAGTTTGGGGAATAGCTTTGATGAATAGAGTCAAACCATACAGAGTGGAAGAAGTACTATAGTAGGCCTAGTAATTAGATCTAAAAATGTTACAGAATTTCAGATTTATGCATTTCACAACTTACTAGCAATAATCAAACAGAACAATGTTCGCGTGTTTTTCGAATCGGATGTGGTAGACCTTGTGTTGTCTTGACCTCACAGTACATGTCTGCCAATAGGCTATACCATCGGCCTTGAATCCGGTAAAAGCTAATCTTCGCCCGTAATGTCCTTCATTAAAATCATAAATCAAAGAAAAAAAGAAGGTAACTTACTCTTTGCAATAAAAAAATATATTTAAAAAACCTCGTACAACTGTGTTGCAAATGAGACTTTGAGGGAGGGATTCGGTCTTGGATCGTATACTAAGTAGTTAGCTGTTTATTGTTTATGGGCCAAAGCAAAATGATCTCTTAAAATTTGTATTATGAAAGTGTGTTGAGGTGACATCATCTTTCTATCCTGCAAACGTGGTTTCAACAATTTTCATTGTTTCTTGAAATTCGTGAAAACATTTAGATTGTTAAATCCACATAATTTACTTAGTTTATGCAGTTCATTTTCATTAATTTGTTATTGTCGATCCGACCCTTATGGAACATGGTCACACAGTGTGGTTTATGTGGTAGACCTAATGTCCCAATTTCAGAGAGTAATATGCGAATTTGGGACATTACCACATAAACCACACTGTGTGACCGTGTGCCTGTTCGCTATTGGTTGGTTTGTTTTTCTCCTTTTTTATTGATACTAACTCTAGGTCAGAGTGGCAGTAATGTATTGTAAAACCCGTTTAGGCCTACAGTTTCCCTTTCCACGAAACCAGAGATTCTTCACTGTCTAGCTGTTATGTCTATATATAAGCCTAGTAGATAATGTCCACTTTAATCATGGTCTCGGAGATGGGGTCTAGGGTGGGGATATTGAAGGGGATATAGAGGAAGTTGAGGTAAAAGAAATGGGTGACACAGTGGACAGGACTGGACAACCCCCCCCCCCCCATGAATGAATGAATATAGTATTTCAAAACGTGCGATGCTAGCTGAGTTCTTATATTGGAGGAATAAACACATGATGCATTTTTCATGCGCGCCCTAAAATCATACGTCACAATAACGCAATGTAATAAATATACGCTTCACCGTTCCTAGGCAAAGCCCCCCTCAATAGTCACCATCAAAGAGAGTACTGTATATAGAGGACCATCACTTTCGTTTGCTTCGCTGCATTTGGCACCATGGAGCGGATAAGATAGGATATTAACATAGAAGACTAAGAGCGATGTTATAACTTATCCATAATAGATATTTATAAACACGCTGGAAAAGATAAGAAATACGTCACCAGACTTAGGCTGTATTTTCTCTCCAACGTTCAACTCCCATAGACAAAGCGGTACATTCTTCTTACATCAAAACATTTAAAAGCATCACCAAAGTGAGAATCCTTTATCTACACCGAACTCCATCGCCTTATACCTAATACTTGTAGATTCATGGCAATTCCATATCGAGATGTTGGGGGAGACGTCCAGAGCCACTCGAATCATGCTGGGATCCACTCCAAGTAAGTGCAAACAGGAACTTTGTACGAATTCAACAGCTAGTCCACATGCACATACCAAGTTTTTGTGGAGACTGCGTCTCCATGTATTTAATCATTGCTATTACCAACTTCTTCGCGATATATCCTTGTACATGTATTTTGCTAAATAAAACTGAATTTGCGAATTGTCACATTGTTCCAAATTGTACTGCGTTGCGCATTCTCTCACCTGATGATTAGGTTTTTACGAGACTAGAAACCCTGTAATGGGTTAAATGCCTTATAGGAATATATTTTCTTTGATATAGCCCAAAAGCTTAATCACTACGACTAACGGCCTTGAATCCATTTAACATTATATCTTGCTAATATAATTCTTTTGAGAGACTTTATTTGGTACAACAGATGACAACCCCGAGATAGAAACATTCTTCAAGGTACAGTATTAGTATAATGTTCATAGTACATGGCATTGTTGTGGATTTTGTCGATTCATTTCGGATACTCATGTTCATTTTGTCAATTAATACTCATTTGCCTATGATATTCGTAGAAATAGGATATATTATAATACACAATATAAAACGTCATTACGTACTAGATATCTATCTCTACGTGAACATTAACATTGCTGTAAAATGTAGCCATGCAGAGTAGACGTATTTTTCTCATATGAGTTTCTTCCCTTGCCCTGCACAATATCAACATGCAATGACAGACAGTAATCCATTCTTTTCTATGTCTCTGACCCAGTCGCCACGTTCATTTTAAATACACGAGCTTATGATTGAATAGTATACTAATAAGCATAGATGGTCATGCTTTTTTTCCCCAAACCTCACTCTGTAACAGATACATTCCACAGCAGTTAACCCGTTCATTTTGGTCGTTCGATGTACATTAAATAATCTATTCCATACATTTTGACATGCCTGCTTATGCCATGATCTGTTTGTGCTGCTTGTAAATCACAGTTGTTATGTCAAATCTGTAGGCCTGTGTTAAAATATTCAAGGGTTTTATTTTATTATTCCATAGTATCGAGTACAGAAACGTGATTACTACCATTGTTACATCACTAGTCGGAGAAATGATAAAAAGTGGTCACAAGACGTGTCTACTTCTAAGTGAGTTTTACAAACTCTTTCTGGTACTGTATTTTGCTGATTCATACAGCTATCACAACGATGACAACAACTCATTTTCTTCGTACTTCTCGTCCGACGTCGGCGACGCGTCGGTCGATTCGGCCATCTCCTCGACGGACCGACAAGGCAAGTGGCAAAAGCTTCGTACCTGGTGGTCTAAGAAGAGGCACATCAGCTGCATAACCTCTCCCAACTCGAGCGACGACAGCGACGACGATTGCCTAGATGATGAGGAAGACGACGACGGAAACGCGGCGATCTTCACAAGAGCACGATGTCGTATCATGCGAGTAGTTTGCAAGCTCGATGACGTTTACAGAGGAGTAGAGAGCGTCTACCGGGCAAGATATGGACAGATCGGCGACACGGTTGCTGATGACGCTTCGGCCGCCGTTCGGCTGCCCGAAGAAAAAGCCGAGTGTGTGGATCCCCTCCAGTGGGATCAGATTACACTACTCAGTGCTGTGGATGTCTTGCAGGCCAAGATTCGTGCAGTCCGGAAATTGTTCACTAGTTACAAGATGAAGGTGCCTTCCCGAAACTCTGATACAAAAGAGCAGAATAATCAAGATGAAGATGAGCTTTATTCATCACAAACGAAGCCTCGGCACAACGACTTGAAATCGACTTGCAAGGTCGAACGAACCAGTGAGCATTTAAGTCTCATTTTCAAACTGCTCCAGGCGGCAAAAAGCTGCGTCTTTGACGCGGGCGCTTGCCCTTTGATGTCGGTTGGTAAATTCGTCCAGGCAGTAAGAGATGAGATGGTGGGTGCTGTCAGAAATGATATGATCATGAGAGCGTTTGGAGGCCATGCTGTTGAAGGGTTGCCTTACTTTCTCACTGAAGACGATTGGACAGTTATTGATCTTAAACCGCAAGACCAAAAACGCAGTATCATAGAGCGTTGTGTAGAGTCGTCATCCAATTGTGAGGACACCGTTTCAATCACGTCAAGCGGATCGGGATGGGGCGCCTTCTATGGGAACTGCGGTGTCACGCCAACTTCCTCGACCTCGGTCGAACACTACCACAGAATCGTAGCGTACTTCCGCAGCACTGCCCTGATTTGTGCGTATGTCTTCAAGCGACTGAAGGTCATCGACCAAGAGCTGGGTCGAGTGCAAAGGATGCTGGGTGAAATGCGGGACAAGCGCGTAAGGCACTGCAAGCCGTACAGCGACCGTGATGAGCTCCTCCGTCGCGTCATGCTGAAGGGCGAGACGCATCTCGACATGAGGAGAATCGCCATCACCAGCCTCAGCCCCGAGGAGTGCCGCGCGAAGCGCTTCATGATGAAGCTCGTTCTGCGCATCGAGAAGAGGGCAGAGTGCGTACAGCAGCGATACGACGGCTGGCGACGCGCACGCGAAATTCCACAAGTACAGCGCCCTCTGGCGGACCGCAATAGCCATGCACTTCGTGACCAGGATGTATCATCATCATCCTCCGAACGTTACGTGTGCTTCAAGATTAACGCTGGTGGCGCTGTAGTGAGGAAATATTGTGACATGAACAGTTCTTCCTTTATCCAGAAAGCCTTCGGATCCCGCGCCATTGTAGGATTTAATGTAGTCGCTTCGAATTTCCGCTGTCAACGGATTTTCACACATTGCCACTTCGAAACAAACTGATCGCTGAACACAATGTTATGCAATCCGTCGGATATTCATTCATTTTTAGAATCCTTATTTAACAAATAGCCCATGTTCTCTCACGAAAATTAATGATCAATAAAGAATCACCCTTACAAAGCAGTAAAGTCCTCTCTACTTCAAATGTTTTACGATGGTGTCCAAAGATTACCTGGAAATCCCAATACCTGACAACGCAAATTACTTGAACTTCACGGTGACTCAAACTCCCAAGACAATAATTGGATCATACCAAAATCTGAAGTCCGAAAGTATGCTTTTTTTGTATTTGTGGTTTTTTTTTCAATTATCATGTGTTTATGATGTGATAAGTTTAGTGTTTTAATTCTATGTGAAAATACATCTTGATAAATCTGCACACGTCAGCTTTAATCAACACAAAACGCCGGTTTAATGAAATACGGAATATAAAGGGACAACAATTATGATGAGTGTAATTCACTTTCCAGTTTTAATTATAGCACAAACCAATATTTATAATGGATATATGTTTGTATGTGTGTGAACAAACACAACCAAGCAGGTTTCGAAGTATAATGTATCCAGTAAGCAAGTTCTCTTCTTTTTTTTTTTTAAAGTGGGCATGGTAATACACCACAAAAGCTTTAAAAAAATTCTATGTACAGCCCCTTCCCACGACTTATCGGTACTCTATTGCAAGGGGTGTGGATAACTCCTTCCTTTGACTAAGAAACTTCTTATCTATAGAGTGTAGTATAGGCCTAGCATAAGCGCGAGGTTATTATTGAAAGCCGGTAATCAGTCGGCACAATGTCCAATCTCTGCGGAGTGGTGGCGTGAAAGGGGTTTTAGGACACGATTACAGACTCAATTCGGCACTGAGCAGTTTCCTCTGAATTCTGCACCGCAGACAATAACGGGGGAAAAAAGAAAGAAAGATGAGCCATATTCACAGCTATAGTCGACCACCACTGAGGCAGGACTGACAGCGTGCTTTTTTTGTCCTCCCAAACAATAATTTCTTATATTCCACGTAGGGTTAGCCTATATGCCGTCCTTCTCGCTCGATCCTGGTACATACTCGTCATGGATAGTCCGTCAGGTGACATGACGTTTACTTCATCAAGGGAAGCTCACACCTCCCTGTTTTATATCACTACACCATATTGAATATGACTCTATTAAGGAACACACGTATTTCCCAAACTTTTGATAACTTTATTCTGCTTGAAGTACGCGCTAATGTAAGACTGGCAACTTTTCAATGTACTAAGCATGTTACAAAGTACTGTATCATACTTTCTTCAGAACGCAAGATTATAAACATTTCATCCTATAGCTCCCTATCATTCGTCTGGGATGGAGGTATACTACACAGTCAATAAACATTCCGTGTAATACTCGAAGTAGAGAGTTAGGAGGAAAAAAAAACATTGTAATATGAGCTGGGAAAGCGTGAAAAAAAAAGCAATTATACAGAAAGTAAGACATTCAACTGACATACAGACTGAGAAGAAATATTGTGGTGTGTGGCTAAAAAATCGAGATGTGGTTGCACCCTGAACAAAACAAATCAACACAATCACTTTTCGGGAACAATTCACCTGAAGAGGAAAATCAACACGCACCCTCACAGTTAGAACACTGTGCACCCTTTTCACCGTAATGTGCTTTAAAGGGATGGTACAGTATTGGTGGAGATGAGAATTGGGCTTTTAACTTTTTGCGAGATACCAAGAAAACACTTATGATATAGTACAGAGCATACCATTTTAAGAGGAATTCAAAGTTTATTTGATAAAAATCGGGTTTTGAATTACGCACCCTCACAGTTAGAACACTGTGCAACCTTTTCACCGTAATGTGCTTTAAACAGTGCTGCTGCTTGTCCGGCATCTCAGAACTTTAATTCTCTTCGCAAACTTTGGTCAAAAGTCTTCTTTTCTTTTCCCTCTCCCGAACTGAAGCGGAATGCTTGGAATTTTGTTCCAGTATCATCTCCTGTTAGTGCCTATTCTGTTCTTTATTCTGGCGCGTTGGTCCAGGACAGATGCATTGTCAAGCACACTCTCTCGTTTCGCCCAATGAGCAACAACGCTATGAGCTTGATTAGCATGATAATACAACCAAGAAACTCCTTTTGTCAGTGGTTTCCCATTGAGCAAAATGTTCCTAAACTTTTGAGTGGTCGTTTGTATTCTTGGCGAGAGTTTGGTTTCTCCTCTCACCACGCTTGTTTGCAGTTCACCAGCATCGGAGTTTGTGGATCAAAGACGGAGAGAACGCTGCATGGCTCTATAGTCTTCCGAAATTGTTGTTTAATGACTCCCTCGCATTTTCGATTGAACGTTAATTCGAGGGTCAACAAACGCAGGAGGACGCGGGCGCCAATTACTATAGTATCCGCGCTGATGACTGACCTGTTCCACTTTCCACGGTTCCTCGATAAAAGAGAACACAGTTTTGAAGTTCGGCTGCAGCGACTGATGAGGATACCATGCTTGATTGTAACAAACTGTGGAGGTAACTTGTCATATAGGCCCTTGACTGCTCTGCTTCAAAGAGGTATGAATCTTTTTCATCCATTTTATTGCGATATATGCAGTGAAACTTTTATTCCAGTCCTCCACGGAATAGAACTGTACACCTGGTATGATGCATCTTGATTAGTTTGTGCCACGATCAAAAATGAGAACTCGTTTAAAGACGCTACGGATGAGCTACATTTTGATAACTGTACACATAAAAGTCTGAACAAGTCGTGCAAAAGAAAATGTGGTGGGGAATCTCGTATTCATTGTTGCAGAGATGCCACTGGATATTTCAAAATTTCGTTTGTTTTGTTTTTTAACACGGAGTCGTGCAGTTTCTCGGAATAAGTGTGCACCGAATACTCTTCTGGGCAAGAGTTTCATATGTACCCCCTGCTGTGCGTTATGTATAGTAACATGATTAAGTTTATAGGTGGCTTTGGGATTAGGATTAGAGTTTACTCAGTTTAGGATCAGGGTTAGGGTTAAAGAGATCGTATAGTTTTGGTTGAGACCTAATCATAGGTTTCTAACATTTTTTGGTGAGACAATGAGAAACCTCTTATGAAATATGAAAGAGCATGTAATTCCATGAGGAATTCAACGTTTATTTGCTGAAAATTGGCTTTGAAATGGCCGAGATATCCAAAACAAAGCGATTCTAATAAGTGTGGGACCCACACTTTATTACTATCGCTTTGTTTTACTTTATTTTTGGATGTTTCAGTCATTCCAAACCCGATTTTCATCAAATAAACTTTGAATTCCTCTTAAAATGGTATGCTCCGTACTATTTCATACGTGTTTTCTTGGTATCTCGCGAAAAGTTAAAAGCCCCTTTCTGATCTCCACCAATACTGTACTATCCCTTTAAAGTTAGGGTAACATTGATTTTGGTGTCCTAGGGTAATGCAGACTTCAGAGGAAGCTCATATAATGTAGGTCTATTATAGTGGGGGTACATATGGAACTCTTTCCCTCTTCTGAAAGTTGACATCGATAAACTTCAACATGTACATGTATGAATTAACCTTGTGTGTGTATTTTGATATACATACATGTATATTCAAGATGTGTTGAATTTTGCAGCTATACCAGTACTTGTTTTCTCAGCATAGTTTAACGTGGACCTACAGTATTTGTTGTATGTTTCCTCGTTTTGTTTTGTTTTGTTTCACTTTTTTTTTGTCACACACGCTGCCACACATGTGACAGGAGCAGAGAGTAGTTAAAGTACCACCCTCTTTGTAATGGTCACACCTATGCGATTTAAATCTATATCGACAGATCAGAGGGAGACTAAGAAGAGTGTGACTGCCAAAGCGAAGCGAAGGAGCGTTTTACGCATTAACACACTAATGCTCATGGAATGCGTCGAATGGATACCAGACAATTCAGACGCAATATCGCAACTATAAGGGGTTCACTGTTCAACACTTTCTCTCTCTGTAGATACCCCTATTGGCCTTTGATATACAGATCTAAAGCGGCAGAAATCGGAACAGCCGCTGATTCAGTAGGCTAACATCTGCTTTAAGAGGAAACGTGGCTGGAGGAGCAATGCCTATAGTACTCAGTTGGGCAGTGCAGCCGTGAACATTTAAAGATTGAGAGATTGACCCTTCAGAGTTTAGTGTTAGTTTATGATACTGTATACACTTTATACGTTCTTGTTAATAGATCCGATTGATAAGTTAGCTTCATCGAAATTGTACCTCGAACAACTCGTAACAAATTAGTCAATGCACGTGTTCCCTCTAAACAAATTACATCTTACTTTGAACAAAACTTACTATCTTGTTGGCTGGCACTAGAATTGTGTGTGTGAAATTTGCTCATGATTGTCAGCCAGTCTAACCACCTACATTATCTACTTTTTGTTCTTTTTAGGAAGCTGGAATAATCCGTACAGTGAAAAAGAAATGATGTTCATTCACTGGCGACTCGATATACAGAAAGCGATGTAAAAGGAGCGGTCGAGTGTCTATCAACTTGATGACGTCATGTAGGAGAGGGTCTTCAGGGCACGCATCTCCTGTGACACATCGCTTGCTTTGAAATATCGACAAATCGAGAAGTGAGTAAAGATCAAACTACATCCTGGCTATAAGCATTAGTTCTCTTTTCTAAATTCTATAGCTCCCATTAGAAAGAATTCTTTAGAATTATTCGCCCAACTGAAACCGAACTGTCCAACCCAATAATCCCAACCTCATCCCAAGCCTAAAACCATGACTCGGGATTACCACCAAAAAAAAAAAGAAAAAAGAAAAAAAAGACCAAGCTCCAACCCTAACCCTAGCTCTATACCCTAGATGTATGTATATAATATTCGGGTTCAGTGGTGGTACTGTACTTTTTGTATAGTACAATGTATCATGGTCTTATTTACTCAGAGAAGCTATTTTCACAGTTGCCATAGACCCTTGCCATTATGGTTCCTTATTATGACCCTGCGAGGGACGAAGTGGATGAGAACACGTATATTTTTCAGGAAGGTTTCTAACCCAGGATTTCGTGTTCTTGAGTCCTCGGTCTTATTCATTCACTGTATCATTTCGTCTGTGTACCTCTATTCCCTATGCACTTGATTATGTTTTATTTACGATCATGATGCACCAGATATCCTTGGTAAATCATTTGCATACATATATATATATATATATATATATGACAGTGTGTTTGAACGTCGCTCAAAGTAAAAGAATTTCATTCAGTGATTTTTTTTTTAAAACAGCTCCTCAAAAATTCTAGGTAAAATTGTACTTGTGAATGTTTCTTAATGCTTTTCTTCGTTGTCATTTTCGCCGACGCTGTGTTGTGTTACCCTTTGTACTATCTCAAGCTGTAACGCAATCTTGGGGGTCCCCCATGATGATGAGAGACAATATTTGTCACTCTCATATTCGCAGTATAAGAGACGATCTACGCCCACTCCAGAGTGGTGTCATGAGGTACCACTGTTTAAAGCGTAATTATGCAATCGCCCTTGTTCTTCCAAGTCAGACAAAAAGAGAGAAAAATCCTAACGCATTCCCCACATAATACTCCATAAAATTATGAAAATTATGAAAAAGTCACGACCAATGGCTTACTCTCATAGATTATTCATGATACAAGATGTACATGTAACTATAATTTCTCATTGTTGTCCTTGTCATATCCGTTCTTGTTTTCTCTCGAAGCTCATCGCACCGTTTACAGATAATCATGGATGCGGATAAAATCCTGACGATCATCAAGAAGAACAATATCTCCATGATCCGCTTTGAGATGCCCGACGTCTACGGCATCTCGCACTGCCGCCTCTTCCCCGCGGCCGCCTTCGCGAGGAGGGTGTCCGACGGCGTGAAATTCGGCATCAGTACCGTCATGTCCTCGGATCCGATGGGGAACCTGGCCGAAGGAACCGGTTGCGGGGAAGAGATCGGCTATGGCGACTGCCTCGCGTTCCCCGACCTGGACAGCTTCCAAATCTTGCCCTGGACGCAGATCAACACCGCTAGAGTGCTAATGAACCCAACAGTCAACGGACTCCCGCTGACGGGCTACCCGAGATTTGTGGCGCGGCGGCAGGTGGCGAAGCTGAACGCCGTCGGGTTCTCGCTGTTGTCCACGCACAGCTTCGAATTCCACGTAGAGAACTTGCAGGACAGGAACCCGATCTTCTCCGGGAGGAACTTCGGCGCCACCGTCAGACTACCCTCGGCGGAGGGAATTCTGGAGCCGCTCTGCGAATATCTCCCTCAGGTCGGACTAGAGCTGGAAAACATGGACACCGGCCATGGACCAGGTCAACTCAGTATATCATACAAACCTGCATTCGGTCTCAAGGCAGCCGATAATGCTTACACGTATCGCACGTCGATCAAGGAGATTGCTCGTAGGCATAACTACATGGCAAGTTTCATGACAAAACCGTATGGAGACATGGGATGTGGCTCTTCCGGACACTTCATTCACTCTATATGGGACACAAAACGCAAGGGGCCCTTACTTTTTGACAAGGAGCATCCAACGGGACTATCGAAGAATGGCCGGCACTGGGTGGCGGGGATTCTGGCACACGTTCCTGGTCTAACCATTCTTATGGGTCCAACCATCAACTGTGTGAAGCGATACATTCCAAACGAGCTCGTGCCGGTCAATGCGACCTGGGGTTATGACAATCGCAGCACGGCGGTGCGTGTGCGCATTGCGGGTGATCGAGGCACGTTCATCGAAAATCGTCTGCCCTCCAGCGGTTGTAATCCATACATCGTGATGGCGGCAACTATTGCGGCGGGCTTGGATGGCATCGCCAACAAGCTCCCCCTTCCGCCGCCCATAAAAGGCGACGTGAGAGACGAGAAAGTCGTTCCTCCGTACACTGCCAGCGTGCCAAACAATCTCCACGACGCTTTGAGTGCGCTCGTTGCGGACACAGTTCTCTGCGACGCCCTCGGCGACGATTTCATCAACTGTTTTCTCGCTCTCAAGCAGCAAGAGGATCGGCTGCACACGAAAGCCATGGCAACGGGAAACTCGAAATGGGAGTACGATTACTACTTTGAGTACATGTGACGAAAGTCGAGAAGTGCACCCTCTGTGTCAGCAGACAATCTAGATCTAATCGCATCGTGCGTTGATTAAACAGAAGACAGCATGTGAGGTTGATTTTAAACCCAAAACCAAACTCACCTTCCACGCTAATGCTCCTTTGAAATTGTCTCTGCATTCGATTCCAAGTCCCTACGGGTGATCTTCAGAAGTGCATATGATTTGACAACTGTATTGTGACAGTTGGAAAAGAAAAACGTCGTATTGTTCTCTCCCGATCGCCGGACAATGATCACGAAGTATGCACCAACTTACATATACATTCTGTCACACTTAATAACTTTCAAATTTTGATTAAGACGACTTCGTAGAACTCCAAAGCAAGATATCTGTGGGGTCTTTTATTCATAGAACGCAAAAGTGAACAAAAGTGTATGTAGGCTCTGTTCGGATCCTTGTCATCAGCTTCATCGCACCGTAAATGATCACGTATAACAATCGGAGTTGTTCAGCTATTTTCGCCACAACAAATAATTCTGAAATTGTGTCACTGCGTCATGTGAAGCGTGCTAATAAGCAAATGAATGCATACGAATACCGCTTTGTGATTTATGAAGAGATAATTATGCTTGCATCGACGTTACGGAATGCATTCTTTCTTTCTTTTTGTCACTAGGGTTATATTCACACAAGAAAGCAAAAATGCTATGGGTGTAATTGGCGCAGAATGTTATAATTATTGGCGTCTTACCAACATTTTTGTACCGTATTCCTGGTAAAGTTGAACTTTGCACTACACTGTTATTTTCGAGATAGCTCAAGTATCAATTCCACCACAGAGAATGAATGAAAGTACTGCACAAGCAGTAAACATTCCTGTCCACAATTGTCATTTGCGAAATCTTCATGGCAAAGAGACGGGGAGCTGGAACAAAAATGGTTCAACATTGCTTCAATGATGACATAGGTAGACATCTGGCATTATAATACTGGTTACTACTTTAAAATATTCAGTGCTCTTGAGACATTTTCCTCCTTAACAACGCAACTGTCAAGAACAACTTTAGAGACGCTTCGATATTAAACTGAAATGTAAACAGGTAAAGGAAAACATACATTACAGTCTAATTGCTGAGCGTTTCAGTAATTCCGGATGAAAACACGACACATGAAGCATGTGATGTTCTCAGGCCAAACGTAGTGTTTAGGTGTGGTAAACTTTGGTGTGACTCGACAGTCCCATGTCAACTCGTGTTTAGGCCCATTGAGACAGTAAACTGTGATGTCTATCCACACAACTCTCAAACGTGTTTCAGTTTGTTTGTTTGTTTGTTTTTTCTTCCAATCAGCTGCTGTTTATGAAAGGTTAAAAGGGCAATTAATGAAAGGAAGATGGAAAGTGCAAATTGGCAAAATGATGTTGATGATGGTTGCCATGGTGACAGTGCAGCTGGCGAGGATGAAAAAAAAAAGTGATGTCTAAAAGAGGGCTGATGGCCGATAAAACATTTCTATCAGCACTCAACCCTCATACTTGACATAAGAGTTTGTATGTACATTTGTGTATCAAATGCACCTATGAGAAGAGACAGAAAAGGAAGAAATACTGTTTATCCAAACATGTGTACAATAATTTGATGTATTAAAGGCATATTGACTTTTATATCACAACCAAAAGGACAGTCAGGAAAACTATTTCAGTGGCTCTTTCCTCGGGTGTACCTCAGATATATGTATAATCTTCACATTTTAGAAGTATAATCCTTTTGAAAAGATAATAACAAAACTAGTGATAAAAATATAGATTTTCTTGAGAATAAAGAGAGAGAGGGAAGTACCTAATGGAGGGGGGGGGGGGGGCTCCATCCACTCTAATCAGGTAAGTGAGTGGGGGCAAAATGTGTTATCATCTGTACTCTCAGAACAGTTAGGAGCTGTATACCTATCCAGTAAAGCATTTCGCAGGTCTTATGTGTTCAAACCCAATGTACCCTTGAAAAATCAGTCAGACAATCAGTGTACACTCTTTTTTGACACTAGATCTTTCGATTATTTAGCGTAAAAAAGTAATACATGTATGTGTTTCAGACTACTGTGCTGACTCACCTAGAACCCCTTGCTTTTTGTCAATTATTGTCACACCAACAAAAGTGAAGTAGATTCATGTCTTGTGGTTGAAAATATGTACTCTACATACATGCAATTTATTTACAATTCGACAACAAAAATAAACTGTAAAGAATGTACAATTCATAAGATTAAATCACATTTGTCTATAGAGATAACATCTCTGAATATACTGTGTATCACATGGGTAACATTTATACCATTTTCATCAAGTTGGAAAAAACACAAAAACAAATCCTGATTCCCAAGCAGTCTGAATAAATACACATAAATCTGACTTGACCTTCTCTCAACAGTCTGGACCGGTTGAATGCATTATTACTGCAGCATTTGCTGTCATACACTGAAAGTCACTATTTATGTCCCCTTAAAAAAAAATAAAAAAAAATAAAACAAGTAAAAAAATCAGATGACATTGTTTTCAAAGGGCAATATCCTAAATCAAGCCAAAATTAATTAAACAGGATGTATTGATCCGCAAAAGGACTAGACAAATATCAGTTGAATATCTGGCGTGCATGCAAATGAGAAGTTGTTTTGTAAACACTGGCATATCAGAAAATTGTTTCAAATTTCAGCTCAAGAGTTGAAGTAAGCATCTGTATGACTTTCGAGGAAGAGCTATTACAGCCCTTCTCACCTACAGGCATCATGGTATGTGCATTATCCACCTGTTTGAGAAGACAATATGATTTTCACGTCATAACACATGACAAACACAAACAACATAGTTGTTCAAATTTCGTTGACTTAAAAACTAGACAGCGTGCAATATGTAAATAAAAAGACATATGAAATGACAATGTCTCAAAACAAAGTTTAGCTATAGATTCATCTCGTCAAATTTTCATTTTGCCTGTTTCAGCTCAGAACTATAACGGATATCAATGGGTGCGTTCGAGCACTCTCCTAAAGCGAACTGTACCGCACCGTACCCGCGCCAGAGGAGCGCTCGAACGCTCCTAAAGTTTACCGTACCGTACCGAGCCAACAGTGGACCACTTTCCACTGTGCTTCAAAAGCGTACCAAAAGCGTACCAAAAGTTCTGTGTAAAGCATGCGCGTATCATGCGGAGCCCATACATCACAATGCAAAGACATCATTCTCTTTGTTCGGAACAGGTGCGAGTAGTTCTTCAAGCGCCAGGTGGATGACATTCTTGCTACAAAATGCGTGACCTTTCCTAAAAATTACTCGTGAGGTACGCTTTCTCGACAGAGCGCTCGTACACTTCAGATCTGGCACAGTTCGGTACGGTACGCTTTCGTTCGCTTTAGAGCACTCGAACGCACCCAATGTTTCGGTGTGGAGTGATCAATGTGTGGTCTTAATGTGACTGAACGGATTGCCTTCCTCTCCCTTCAGGGATTAATTGTGGAACGTGAGTCACCCAAACCAAATTAAACTTATTAATTTTGACTTGATGTGAAAAATATATGCATGAAAGGGGAACAAATATTTATTGATAAGTTATAAAGTAATAAACATACATGTACACACAGCTGGATATCATTTATGAAGAATGAATAATGGCAGCAAATTATTAAAATGAGCCAAAATGTAATCAGACAGAGTTGTTAATCTCCCTTCTGTCTAGAAAAGTTTAGCTAACTACATAACAATAATCTGAGTGTGGCAAAGATTGAAGAGTATTAATTAATTAAACATGTGATGTTACATTGGCCTGCTTTAGGGATAATCGAAGAGAGTGGCAGCAAGTAAATCGGCGAACCAAATTACATGCACTTCATATGTAGTTTACTTTAAAGGAAATCTACGAGGGTGGCGACAGCCAAATTGCAAACTAACACACAAGACTTTACCCTCCAAGAAGGTCTCTGGGTGTAGCAAATAATGATGGTAACGTAGAGTCCAAACGCATGACATAAGTCTGGTCTCAAAGCATACAAGCCATTCCATCTCGGTGGAACAGATATCCAAACAATGATCACCCTGTCTCTGCAAGCCATTCCACTGGGCGTCGGTCACTGTCAGGAGGGTTGGGTGCCGTTGGCGAGGTGGTTGCATATGTGGGGCATGTCGTGGAGCTTCTCTCGGATGTGACTTGGCAAGGAAGAATTGTGGCCATAGCTAGAACACACCAACAGAGAAATATGCTCTACATAAGCTCTACATAAGGTGGATCCTCATTGCAAAGAAAACTGATACAATAATCTCTGGCTATAACAAAGCGATTTTTGTACTCATAGTTTCAAATTCCTGTTTATTTGATCTCACATACTGACATAAAATGCACTCACAGTGTGACAAGCGGAGGACAAAAAACAAAATACAACAGAAAATCATGAATGATTGTAGGGCACATGTACATCTATTTCACTGTCTATTTCTGCAAACATTTTTAAAATGAACACACAAGCAACATTTTCCTGAAAATAAAGACGAAATATACTCCACCATCCTTACACGGAAACAGCACAGTTGATGATAATGCATAAAAATACTAATCTTACGGGTCTACCTATTGCTGAAAAATCTCAAAATACCTCATTTCCCTGACATCAATTGTTAGTGGCCCCAGGTTATCACTTACAAGCCCTGTATTATGGCACACTGTATTAAACTACTGGTATGATAGTACAGTATGCAAACGCTAGGTACCACATGTTTTGTACAGTGTATCAACAAGTGAGTTTGACTTCGATGAGAATGGTTAAAGGGGAAGGCTAGTAACTGATCAGTGGGAATCAGTGCGAATGCTGGGGGATGATTGTTCCGATTCTTGTGGGATTCATTTAAGAGTACATTATATATCTATTGTTGTGTGAAAATTATTTGCTTCAGAACGGTCTCATATTCAAGTAATGCGCAGCTTAATGCCCCGTCACTGACCAGGCATGCTCACCTGGAAACATTAAACTGCACATTACTCGAATATGAGACCATTCTGAAGCAAATAATTTTCACACAACATTTGATTATATAATGTGCTCTTGAATGAATCCCTTAAGGATTGGAACAATCATCTCCCAGCATTTCCTCTGATTCCCACTGATCAGTTACTAGCCTTCCCCTTTAAGTAGAGTAAAGATATGATACCTCTCAGCCTTGCCATTAGCTGGAATAAACCGGACTGCTGAGGATGAGGCTGGGAACTGGATCTCTCCGCCATCACTATATTGGACTCGCACCTCCCCAGATCTCATCTTACAAGGGAGAGAGATAGAGGCAGAAAATGATGGATGGATAATAAGATAGAAAGAGAAGAAAGCAAAAGATGTAAACTATTTCATCTTTGGAGTAGGATCACAAATCTATTTCATTATGTGAATGATCAAATATATAGCTGCAAACACGAACACTCTGAATGTGATTTTCTTAGTTTTGATATATTTTTTAAAATAGTTAATAAAAATAATCATGAAAGTGATGACGATAATGACAAAATTTTGCCTTAAACTCTACGTCAGCTATACATGGAACACACTTTTGGTATACAATAGACAGTATAGAATACAAAATGCTTTTAGTTCTGAGTACTGTACAACCTAAAATACTCGCCACATGAAACTTTTGCGAATGGGAGCCAACAGCATTTTTCACAGCAAGAAACTTTTGTGAACTGCCGTCGGTATTCAATGCATTACGTAGATAAAAATCTTTCGTATGCATTTCACTTTTGTGAATCTTGGCCCCTCACAAAATTCACAAGAATTTCATGCACACACACACACACACAAAAATCTGGTTTTACAGTAAATATAATTACCTGACTTCTCATCATCTCCAAAATTGCTTGAGAGCGTGAAATTCACTGGTATAATACGCCACACAGGGTCAAAGTACTCAAATTAAATGCAGTGAATGACTTTTCCATATTGCGTATTTGGATTTAATTCACAAGATTGTGGCTTACCCGTGATGCCCACCCTACATTAGGGACGTAGACAGCTTTCAGGACTTCATCCTTCCCTCCAATGTGTGGCTTCATAGAAGAGTTTGACCTGCCCTTGACATTGACCGCTAAAAGTGAACAGACATGAGGACACAGCATAAGATGACAAACACAGGAGACTGCTTGAAACAGGGCATGAATGGTTTGCTATATCCCAAATCAAACTAGATGTTAATGAATTAACTGAAGTCTTCAGGAACAAAATGCTTTCCTGCCATGATACAATTAAAATACCTAATACATAGTTTATTTAGATTGTGAATTGGGCATAAAAAAGAAGAAAACTCTAATCCTTGTTGCCTTTTTGTACAATTCAAACTAATGCTTCAATTTTGCACTTCAATGTACAATTGATAGAA
The DNA here is from genome assembly GCF_040938485.1 of Diadema antillarum. Taxonomy (NCBI): domain Eukaryota; kingdom Metazoa; phylum Echinodermata; class Echinoidea; order Diadematoida; family Diadematidae; genus Diadema; species Diadema antillarum. The sequence continues at coordinate 1,519,975 of NW_027271231.1, forward strand.
CAATCAAGACACCAGCTGAAATCAATAGCAGTCTTTTCTGTTAAATCCTTCTTTAAATAGGTCTAATAGGCTCGACCATCACAGTCATGAAAGATTGACTAGTTTACTGACCTTGGTCAGTCTTCTTGCGTTGTGACCGTCCATTGCCTTCCTTGACGCTCTTGGTCGTGCTGCATATTGTGCCATCGAAGGAGCACACAGAGGTGGAGGGTGGGGCGGCCGTGCTGGGAGAGGTGACAGACCCCAGGGGAATGGTAGAGCTGGGGTCACTGAAGGTCGGTGCGGGTGCACGATTAGAGTTGGCCGACGTAGAGGTTTGTTGATTGTGAGCAGCAGCGGGTGCTGTTGTTGCTGTTGTAGCTGGAAGTTGCTGCACACTAGACACTTGATGTGGTTTTCTGAGGAGTCAAAACGTTTTTGTTTTTGTTGATGATTAATCTACTCTCTTCTTTAAAAAAGTTTTTAATGTCGAGATAAGTAAGGTTTCAATGTAAAACGCCTGTTCTATGAGAAATACACTAAATTTTCTTGGAATAACTGTCTGCTTTAGATTATGAAAACTAATCACATCAACACGAATCAAGATACATGTTAAAGGCTAATGTGTGAAACTTCACCAAATAAAGATGAGCATGTGAATACAATCATATCATGTTCAAAAGAAATCATGTACAAGTACAGAGTAGACTAATACTGTAAAAGTGGTTTCTTTCGCGTACAGATACTTTCGCAGTTTCCATCGGTGCTGACTTTTTTGCGTGTGTTTAAATTCGCGGTCGGCAAAATCTGTGAATTCACAGACGGCAAAACCTGTTTTATTTTGCACATGAAAACCCAAACTACAGTCCAATTAGTCTTTTATTTATTACATAGAAATTAAAATTAAATGCAGGCTTACCTGAAATCCTTCTCTCGAGTACTTTATAACATGCTTGTACCTACTAGTACATGGGCGGTATCGCTGTGTGTGTGTCGACCATCAATACACTCAATGCACAGAATCTTCATGTGTGCATGTGCGCAATACTACAGCGTTGTAACAAGTGGCAAGTTCAAACTAGAAATATCACTGAAGGTGATTAATACCCCCGCCCCGTGACGACCAGTCTTACCATAGGAATGATCTTTACTTGATCTTCTGCCATTTATATGCCGTTACCATGGCAACGCAGTTTCCGACACGTCCGAAAAATATGTCTTCCACATCTTCCCACCAAGATCAAGGTGTGTGCCACATTTCATAAGCTTTGGTCAAAAAACTGAGGAAGTAGTTAAATCCGCAAGATCTTTCCTTGATCTTCTGCCATTAATATGCCGTTACCATGGCAACGTACTTTCGGGTACTGTCAAAAAATGCGTCTTGCACATCTACAACCAAAGGCACACATCTGTACCAAGTTTCATGGAAATTGGGCAAAAACTGAGGAAGTAGTTTGCAACACAAAATTTTCCATCATTTTGGCTCATAATATGTGAGCTGTTACCATGGCAACATACTTTTTGTCACTGTCAAGAAATGTGTCATGCTGACCTATATCCTAAGACAAACATTCAATATGAATTCCATGAGAATTGGAAGAACACTGATGAAGCAGTTTTGCCATGAAGCATTTTGCCCTATATTTTACCAATAACATGCCGTTACCATGGCAACGCACTTTTTGCCACTGTGGAAATATGTGTCTTGCACATTAACATATTCAGATGAACATCTGTACCTAATTTCATAAAAATTGATCAAAAACTGTGGGAGGAGTTCGCGACGCAAGATTTGTACCCATTTTTGCCCATAATATGCCGTTACCATGGCAACGTACTTTTGGGTACTGTCAAAAAATACGTCTTGCACATCTACAACCCAAGGCACACATCTGTGCCAAGTTTTATGGGAATCGGTTGAAAACTGAGGAAGTAGTTCGCGACGCAAGATTTGCAACGGACCGACCGCCCGACCGCCCGACCGACCGCCCGACCGCCCGACCGACCGCCCGACCGCCCGACCGCCCGACCGCCCGACCGCCCGACTGCCCGACCGCCCGACCGCCCGACCGTCCGCTGATTCCTATATACCCCCTTCAAACTTTGTTTGGCGGGGGTATAAACATTTCCTTGCGTGATTAATTTTGCTTGACTTTTCAAAATATTTTCGCGTGATGTTGAATTCGCAGTTCAACCTCAAAGCGCAAAAATAAAACCACCGCGAAAGAAACCACTTTTACAGTAGTCAAAATTCTGGTCTCACTCTGATTCTCTCATCTATGTATTCTTTGCAGATAGGGTATGTGACATCTCTTTTCAAACTATATATAAGACACATACCTACAATACATACAATCACAATAGTGACAATCAAAGTGTATCCATCAAATGGCAAACACAAACTTTTATAGATAATGTGGAGTTGGGAGAGGTCACCATTAACATTCATCAACTGCTCTCTGTATTCAAGCATGGGTATCAACCTTACTACAACCTCCCTGCCCCTACATCAATCATTTGTAAAACACAATCTGATGCAGAGTATTGTGTTGGATAAGGCAGACTCATTTTATCACAGAACATTTAAACATCAAAAGTCTGTGGTATTCTTTTTTTTAATACTACACTGAACTTGAAATACTGTTACATAAGTACCAACCTGGATAACAAGATTGGAAAGAAAGGTCCATAACCGTGCCTGGATTCAAGGCTAGCAATAGCTGTCTCCACGTCGACGCAATGCTGTTTCCACTGAGAAATTTAAAGACAGTATACTGTGGTAAAATGAGCACAAGTAGATCCTAAAATACATCATCAATCGTTATATGATATCAAGATATCATTTGATTTTTCATTAGAAAGTATGTCTACAATATATATCATGTACGCTATTCATACTATCTGTGATTAAAATCTCCATGATTAGCAAGTAATAAATAGAAAGTGAAATTTCACAAATCACTAAGGAAGCCGATGAGGTGGAGACACCTACGATCACCCTTTGAAATAGAAGATACCGGTAATATACACTGCCAATCTCTGATGATGAACAACACAGTCCTACTACTACTATTACATTCCTAAATTTCACAAGATATACAAAGATAGGCTGCAACCAGTTGAGCCTAGCAACTTTCACATTTGCCTTTGTGTGTTTTCTTTCTTTCTTTTTTTTAACCCCTCGACAATACAGACAACACAGAAATGTAGGAGAAAGGAAAAAACATTTGTTATTGTGAAATTTAGACATCACACAGCAAGCAAAGAACAAAGAATTTTTTAGACTACTCTCGTGGTAAAACTCCATGCAGTACAATTTGAATTGAAACATCTTATTCCAGTACACATGGTCTAAAGAAAACATTCTGCGGCCAGGGAATATTTCACGAGATAGATTATGAGTAAGGACTACCATCTCACCATGAGAAAGCTGTTGATGAGAGGTCTCAGGTGGCCAGGTATCCTGGTATCTTCCCCATTCAGTGGATGTTTACTGGTCTGCCCGCCATCTTCAACAACCACCAGCTCGTTCGCCGTCTGGTAGATCTTGACCCCTTTGACCAGAGCAAACATATCATATCCCATTCACCATATCACGTATCATAGTATATTGTTTATTTTTCCATGACATAGCTCATCAAGATACGCATCTTCAGTATCAACTTTCCACCCCATGAGTGAGAATGTACAGTATTTGGTGTCAGAAATTCACCTGTTTAATCCGTCTAATGTAAGTGTCAGAAAGGTGCATGCACGACTAATGACTTTGTAATCCGTCTTATGGAACCGTCGGAAATGTGCGTACATGACTAATGAATTCATGAATATCCACAAAATTTTTGGATGTGCCCACTTTGTCATCAAGGGAAATGCATAGAACAGATAATATTTTGATTGTCTCTTTTGGGCAGAGTAAAATTTGTCTGTTATATGTTACTCAAACACACTTACATGTAACTACACGCTTTGCTTTCACATTTCAAACCATATCTATTTATTCTGTTTTCTTTTAGCAGGGTAGCCCTGCTAAAAGAAAGCCAACTGGAGATAGCAGTGAAAACAAAATGTAGATTATGATGATCATCATCATCACAATCTTAACCATTACCACTACCATCTTCATCATCATCTTCATCACCATTATCACCACCACCACCACCACCATCGCCATCATCATCATCGTCATCATCATCATCATCATCATATTCCAGACAACTCATACTTACAGGCATATACTCTTATACATCCCATACTCAAAGTGATGGCACAATATATTTCAGATTTCTAAAGATGCTTCACTCGCGTGTTCAGTGAATCTACGGACACAAATGACCAACACACCAGGCATTTCCCCTTACCCGAGTAGAAGTTAGCCTCAAAGTCAGCCGAGGGACCATTCTCCATCAGCATGCACTTGGCCTGGTCCGTGTACAGCGTGACCTTGGGCGTCTTGGAGCGGACCAGCTGAATGAAGCGGGCGGCGTACTGGTACTTCTTCCAGTAGCGCGAGGGCAGGTTGTGGTAGCTGTGGGTGGCTGTGCCGCTGTCCTGGGGCGGGGACGGTGGGTCCTCCATGAGGGGGAATCCCTTGCCCCCGTTGGGCTGGTAGATAGTAACCTGGGTAAAACAAAGACAAAGGCTTTGTGATGATGGGACCATGGTTATCCAGGGAAGGATTAGCAGACTTACTATTAGTGGTGGAGATTCGTAGGACAACAGTAGCAAGACACGCTGGTGACAAACCCTGGGTTCATCGCATATGTCTCGTACTTCACTTGTACTTCATGGGAACAAGTCATTGGGAATATAAATGTAAGTCAAGGCCTGAATAAAGAAGTTACGCTAGCTAGTGGATTCCTGCATTTTTTGTCTCATTATGCTGTTGTGTAGCTAAGAGAACAAAATACAATAGATCATTAAACAATATAATTCAACCAAGAATCCATTTCTGTCATTAAAATTGGGTGTGACAAATACTGGTATCCTAAACATTATTTCAAATGAACATGCACATTGGACGTAAGAGTCCATCAATGATTTGCATCATGTGCACATGAAATAGTAAATGTGTATGTTGTAAATTCCATGTTTAGCAAGAAATATATTCAAGTTGTGTCTACATTGCAAACCTTCATTCCATCTTGGGATATTCGGATGACTTCCACCACCCGATCTTGCCCCTCTCTGCTCTTCAAGAACTCGAGGCAGACCTCCCCGCGATTCATGATGCTCACCTGGGAAGCAAACATCAGGACCAGATAAAAAAGTCAGAATACTCTCAAGATTCTATACGATGACACTCTCCACTGTTCCTATTACTATGAGGGTAAGGAAAAAGAGATATTTTTGGTGCCACCAGTACATATTTTCTAGTCTGTATAATACTGACATCATGTGCCAAATGTGCCTGGTGACTTTTTGTGGCAACTTTTTGTGGCAAGAGCCAATTAGGAAGCAGGATTCTTTGTCATTACCATGACACTTGCCATTGCAGTAAAAGTTGCGACAGTGGACTCCTATTATAACGAAGTCCTTGGGGACCGGTAGTTTTCTTCCGTTATATTGAAATTTTGTTATAACCCAACAAATAAACAATAAAAGCACATAGAGTGGTTAATGCTGCATCCTGAATTTTTACTTCGTTCTAACCGAATTTTGTTATAAGCATTTTGTTATAATGGGAGAGCACTGTATCATAGCAACATTTTCATGAAATTGAGCCTACAATGTGATTCTGTCCAAGGGACAGCATGATTTATAAAGGAAAAAGTGTGCTGATAAATGGCATTTGGCATCACAAGGTTCCTCCACAAACTGAGCCAGTGGATCTAGCATTTATCGATCCAACATGTTGTTCACTATGCCATTTCATCACTGTGGTATCCTCACCACTGAAATCAGAGTTTGCTGTACCCCTCTTCATTCACTAAGCCTCACTGCAGTCAAGTTTCCCTCAAAGAAATACAGATTTTGTATTGGCACTGCACTCAAGACAGAGAAGCAAGGATGCATTCTAATCTATGTTCACTCAAAGTGCTCGTGCATAATTATATTTGAGTTTTGAATTGTGTTTTGAGGCCAGTTTTAAAATTTAAATAATAAATCCACATCACTGTCAGACAACATTGCATTTGTATGAAGATGGTGCTACTGAGAATTTTTCACTGCCTTTCTTTAAAGCAGTAAGCAAGCAGAAACTTCAAAAATTCATAACTTTTGAATGGGCTGTCCAATTTTCCTCAAACTCTCACTGGTGTTTTACTAATATTGCTGCATTCACTCAATCCACATGTCTATGAAGGTCGACTTGTCCTTTAACCCTAACTTACCGGGGGGGGGGCATTATGCCCCCCCCCCCTCGACGAATTCCGCGACCATTCCGGTGCGCAAAATTTTTTTGACCGCGCCGCTCGCTGACTTTTTACTTTCAAGTCTCACGCAACTTTTGAGACCAAATTTGTCGCGCCCTGGCATACCGTTCCGAAGCCACGCCCCTTCAAAAAATTTTTGTCAACCCTAAAATTGCTCAAAAACGTGATTTTGTGTACAAAGTCAATACAAATTGTGTTTTTTCAATTAATTCATATAAAAATTCATATTTTTAATTTTAATGGCTGAAATCAATTTATTTTAGTATAACTATGCTTCAAAAAATGTGAATGACAAATTCTGCTGAAAAAAACAACAAAAACAAAAGTTCGAAAAAACAAAGAAATACATAAAAAAATTGATAAAACAATAAAAAACATAAAGAAATCGATTTTGATACTGAATTTCTTTTTACGCACGAATGTTCGGAATGTCACTAGGAATATTTACACCAAAAATCAGCATTCCATAAGCTTTTATAAGCCAATTACAGACGAAAATGAGGTTTTTTGCATATATTTGCATAATTAATTAATCTAAAATAGAAAATGTAAATTTTTTGAAAATTTAACTGAACAGTCTTGTAGATTACATCCGCCTTTATGTTCATGCAAATTTTTGCGGCGATCGCGCGATCAACGGCCGAGATCTGAAGGGGGGGCCATAATGGCCCCCCCAGGAATTCAAGCTCGCTAAATAGCCCAGGTAAGTTAGAGTTAAGATGAGATTGCCCATGGAAACCTTTCTGCTAGTTGGTGTACACAGATTTTTTTTTTTTTAAGCACTCCATAGACTCACCACAGCATTCCTTGTACGCTGTCTGATTGGTCGAAGTCTGCTTGCGTTCAGAGGCGGGGTTAGCTGAACCAGGTTCTGGGCTCCCCCAGGCCCTTCCCTCTTCTCATGCTTTCGGGTGTGTCTGTGCGCCACCTCCCCGGCCCTCTCCCCATCGAGCATGCTGCTCTCATTGCGCTTGTGGCTGCCACTGTGGCTGCCACTATGGCTGCCACTCGATTCCCCGGTCTTTCCATCCCTGTGAAGCTGCCGATCACTCTGTTTGGTCAACTCTCTGTCAATGGGTGCCCCGCAGCCTGGAGCAGTTGGCACATCGGGATGGTTGAGTGAGGAAGATTGGCCACTCTGGTGCGCCTCCCTCGATTTTCCATCCTCGGAAGTGCTGCTAGGTGTCGTGCGCTGCTCTCTACCCGTAAAGTCCGATTCGGAAAACAGTCTGTGCTTTGCCGCATCCACGTTGTGATACAGATGCCCTGACATGTCAGTCCTACTTCTTGCATTAACATTATGTGCTTCCTCATGCAATTGTGATGTCCACTGTCCACTGCGATCGGTAGGTTGTGCTATCAATCCATCACCATTTGGACACAAGTACGAGTGGCTGTCACCTCCTCTGTCCGCATTTACCTGATAGTTGTTCACAAGGGTATCATTGGGATTACCAGCATTCTTGAGTGTGTCTCCATAGAGACTACTGTTGCTATGGCTACGATGGACATCACGGTTGCCACCCTCCCGGAGACAAGTGGATGAGTGAGAAGACGATGATGTGGTCCTGCTAGTGTGAGTTGATCTTAAATCTTGGACATTCAACACCTTGCTAGTACACCCTGAAACATCAGTATAACAAAGAGAAATACAATAACAACTAAAGATCTGTCATAATTCCAAATGAGACAATGAGCATTGTGGCAACTAAGAACAATGAAAATCGATATTCCCTGGTGAAACATTTTTATGAAATGAGGCAATCATTGTCTTCTATCAAATTGAGACATGATGTGACATCTTGCAATGAATTGTCACCCAAAATAAAATATCCTTGCAATTCTTGGAAATCCGCATGATTATCAGAAATTTATACTTACTTCTTGGATGGCACAATGTGCCTGGTTGATACTGTTTGCCGACTATTGTCAGTCACTTGGGGCGAACCACAAGGTTTCAGCATCATTCCTTCGGCATCATTCTTTCGCCCATTTTTCTTGTTTGTTAGGTGGACCATTTCTCCAGGTTAGCACCCTGCTCTTTGTGATGAATGAATGATGTGGGTTCTTTTATGTAAGTGAGTCAAGTGTAACTCACACTCAGGTCCTCCATTTAATGCTCTATCTGAGGGACAGAGCTTTTGCCTCTTACTAGAGGGGTTATGATTACACACATTTCTCAATTAGACTTGGGAATGGGTCCCAAGTCATTTGGATTGGGGGGCAAACCTGCTACTGACTGAGCCAAATCACCTCCCTATCAGAAATATATAAGATGAATATGGTGCTTGTCAATGAAATCTAATCATTTTTCAGTGAAAACATACCTGCAGGTGATATCTTTGAATTCAGCTCTTCCGTCAATCCGTACCGATCAGCTGACTGCGAGAAGGCACTGTGATTGGCCCGTTGCCTGACTGGAGGTGAAGGCGGGTGTGTCTGGTAGCTATTCCAGCTGGATCCCACGCCACCTCTCTGGTACTGATGAGGATAATGCCGGTGATGACAATCAGTAGTGAAGCTACTAGGGTTGATGTTCTCCTTGTTGGCTTGACCCTTTGACCCATCCCCCTGGGAGATGACGGGGGTGAGCGACTGGATGGGCAGGGCTCTCATCGGTCGGCTGCGAGATGATGCACGGCTGGTGAGGTGAGAGGATGATGCAGTTGCCATGGTAGCCATACCACTGTCCATTGACATTTCAACTGGTCTCTATCATCATCAAATAGAAACACATGTTAGGATGGTAACTCACTGCATGGCATCTACATACAGACAAACTGAATAAAATTGGCTAGACCTGTTGCTAAAGGGAAAACATAGTTCTCATATGCCTGCAGAAACTGCTGATTTTTGCTCCCCCAAATGCAAACATGTGCAAAAATAACGTGTGAAATAACATGGTGATAACACTTTTTCAGTTGGGTAATGATGAAAATGGAAAATATCAGATAAAGAGCAAGCTCAAAATGGTGGAAGATGAATTTTAAGCCCTTCTGCAAATTACGCTTTGCCTTTAACTTTGTAACCTCTTTGCATACAAGTGAATCACAACTTGACTAAGTCCTTGCATCAAGAACATTTGCACTCTCCATACTTGAAATAATTCATATTCTCACTCCCATGAACAGTGTCCTGAACGTATTCCAAGCAAAATATATGACCCGCTACAACAAAAAGGTCCTAAAGTCGCGCACGGTCGAAGCCGTGAAAATCGAGTTTGAAGTCAGAGCATTAAAATTGGTCAATACTTATGATTTTCTGATTTTGATATATTATTGGAGTCTAACATGTCTTCTATCATCTGTCGAAATTTTGAAGCAAAATGATCAAAGGAAAGATAAAAAAATAGCGTTTTTCTGAGCCATGTTTTTTTGGTGTTTCAACGAAGCAGAAACTGGTTCGAAAATTTGGATTGAGCGCCACAGATAGGTTCCGCCCCTAACAACGACCAGAGTGATCTCATTGGTCAGTTTGCTGCTTGCTGCTAACTGAAGCGTGAAGCTCGCACACTGCCCAGTCGACTGGTGTGTGCGGGCGGGGTGCGCTATGCTCAGCTGCTTCTCACATCCTGGTCACTGATTGGTTGGTGAGGAGACCGCTGACGCTGATGTGCTTGAATGAACTCTTCGGGGTTGCTAGGGCTGACCTTCTATTGTCCAGAGGTGAAAACTGACTTGCGTGTCCCTTGGTCGCGATTGCGTCGAAAGGAAGACTTTTAGGGCGCTTTTCTCGAAACAGTGATTTTCCAGACGTCTCAACATGCTCTCTTTTAAACATCGATATCTCCGCAGCCGATTACTTTTATAAAATGTGTTATATATCAATTTAAAGCAGAAAGATTAGGGGATTATATCATGCAATTTTCGAAATATCGACCTCGCTCGACTTTAGGATCATTTTGTTGTAGCGGGTCACATATGTTCAGAGCATAGCAGATTTTCATATATGCAAACATCTCTTTTTATCACACTAATTACTTCTGCTTCATATTTTCTTTTTGTGTGTGTGTGTTCCCTCCAATGCATACTTCATTCATCTGCATGCATGTAAAAATCACTGCAACATTTCAGATTTAAATTTCTTACATGTATATGAGGTGAAAAAAATGACTTTCTGTTTCTTTCTTACTTTGACTTTCTGCCCTTTGAGAAACACACACAATTAAACACATAATAATACAATAATGATAATTGAGCTTCTATTGTGCTTATAACAAATTAGTGTTCCCTATGCGCTTTACAATAATTCCTATCCATTTTACACGCACATTAATTATCACAAAAGCAAATACACACACGCACACACACACACACACACACACACACACACACACACAGTAGCACCCACGGTATTAAAAAAATCAATTAATAAGAAGGGGAAATTAGCAAAAAACAAACAAACAAACACATTTTTGGCTCTACCTGAGAAGAGAGCTGTTTCTTGGAGACCATGGACTTAGTCCTGTCCATGAAAGGGTGGTCTAGGACACTTGACAAGTTGATCCTGTCCGACGGGTTCTTCCTCAGCATCTTGCTGATCAGATCCCTGGCCTCCATCGAAATGTGGGGAGGCATGACATAGTCCGCCAGCACAACCTGCCAATTGGAAAAGTGTTGACGTGCAAAATTATGTATGGTATCGCTTCAAAATCCTATGTACATTGCTGAGTCAGATAATGAGAAAAGAACACTGTACGATGACAAAAGTCAGCAATTGTTACCTCACACTCTACATTTTCCTGAAGTAGAAATACACTGCATACAAGCAATGGCAGTATACTCTGTTTCACACACTTGTTTCATAATTTGATACACACTAAGACATACCACACACAGCCAATGTATGGTAAAACACCAAGCATGGTGCAAGTGTCTGGTACACTAAACAAAGATATGCTGCCTCAACCTTAAAAGTCTAAAAAGTCTTTTTCGGGGGAGGGAATCTCTTTTTTAAACTGTCAACACCAAAGTCAAGCTACTCATGAAAGCTTCACCCAAGAGCCCTTTCCATTGTATTGTTAGTCCATCAAAGTGCTCAGAGTACCTGTGGAATACCATGAGTGTGTAAACACAATGCAGACACCTTCAACATCTGGATTAGAAAGCATATTTTTTCACCACTCCCATAACTCGCCAGCAATGGGAACCACACTGAGAAGGTGCACCTTGGCATAGTCATAGCTCAAAAATGTTCGGAGACATAACCTCCATAGTTCACGGGCATAAAACAATACCTTGTTCAGCGTCTTCTTGACAGCCTCTGTGTCAAAGGGGGGCTTGCCGCTCAGGAAGGTGTACAGCATGCAGCCGAGGGACCACACGTCCGACTGCAGACCGTGGGGACTCCTGGTAGCGATCTCCGGCGAGATGTAGTTCGGTGTGCCACACATGGTGTAGTGCTTCTCTTCCGGAATCTTCAGCCGAGTGGCCAAGCCAAAATCAGCAATTTTCTGTGGATCGAACAAGCAAATTCATCAGAAAGAGGAGATATGATATGGCAAGATGTTTTATCATCCTGTGGGACACAACGTATCACAATCATTTGCCCCTACAATGAACAGAGATTCCTTTACAATCACAAGTACAATGCACTCCTATACCAGCAAATTTTGCAATTACAATTTCAGTGAGCTACTGTACAATTTCAGCGAGCTACTGTGTTTTTTGCATATATCATTTATACACATTTAGATAGAACAAGGAAAAGTAGAAATCACGCGGTGCGTAATATATGTCCCCGCCGGAAGTAGCATTTAGTAGCAAAATGTACAATATAGGTAAAAAGATCAAGGTCAAAGGTCAAAGAAGTCAAAGGTCAAAATTCTGTGTAGAAGTTTTGAAGCCCTCACCTAGTGCCATCACATAAAGCAAACGGAATCGAAATCGTGTTAGAAATGGCGAAGGAGTAGCATTTTGTAGCCAATGTACAATATAGGTAAAAAATCAAGGTCAAAGGTCAAAGAAGTCAAAGGTCAAAATTCTGTGTAGAAGTTTTGAAGCCCTCACCTAGTGCCATCACATAAAGCAAACGGAATCGAAATCGGGTTAGAAATGGCGAAGGAGTAGCATTTGGTAGCAAAATGTACAGTGTACAATACAGGTCAAAAATCAAGGTCAAAGGTCAAAGAAGTCAAAATTCTGTGTAGAAGTTTTGAAGCCCTCACCTAGTGCCATCACTTAAAGCAAACGGAATTGAAATTGGGTTACAAATGGCGAAGGAGTAGCATTTTGTAGCAAAATGTACAATATAGGTAAAAAATCAAGGTCAAAGGTCAAAGAAGTCAAAGGTCAAAATTCTGTGTAGAAGTTTTGAAGCCCTCACCTAGTGCCATCACATAAAGCAAATGGAATCGAAATCGGGTTAGAAATGGCGAAGGAGTAGCATTTTGAAGCAAAATGTACAATATAGGTCAAAGGTCAAGGTCAAAGGTCACAACTGAAATTCTGTGTAGAAGTTTCAAAGCTCCCATGTAGTGCTATCATATAAAGCAAACAGAATCAAAATCGGGTTAGAAATGGCGAAGGAGTAGCATTTTGAAGCAAAATGTACAATATAGGTCAAAGGTCAAGGTCAAAGGTCACAACTGAAATTCTGTGTAGAAGTTTCAAAGCTCCCATGTAGTGCTATCATATAAAGCAAACAGAATCAAAATTGGCTCATAAATGACAGAGAAGTAGCAAATTGAACACTTTGATCACACACGGACGCACAGACGGACGGACGGACGGACACACAGACACACACACGTACGGAGCCCGTTTCATAGTCCCCTGCTCGAACTCGTTCGGCGGGGACAATAAATCTGAACTGAGTGAAAGGAAGATGAAACTTTCTGACTTACACAGTGCATATCTCTTGTCAGAAGGATGTTAGCCAGAGTCAAGTCTCGGTGTAGGATGAAGTGTGCGTGGAGGTACAGCAAGCCAACAACTATCTCTTCAAGGAAGCGACGAGCTGCGAGCATGGTAAAAATAAAATAAACAAACAAATACAGATGTATACTCCAGAGTACTGTAAAACCACACATTTTTGCATGCATGAAACTTTTATAAAATTTGCAAGGAGCCAAGATTTGCAAAAGTACGATGCAGGCAAAAGTTTAAGTCTACACAATGCATTGAATTCAAGTGGCAATCTATGAAAGTTTCATGCAGCAAAAAGAAAGGATGTTGGCTACAATTCGCATGAAAATTTCATGCTGCGAATATGTCTGGTTTTACGGTACCCTAAACCCAGTGTGTTCAGTGTGTGATATATATCAGCCTGATCTCAGCTAGTGCTTAGTATGTCACTGATGTACATGAGTCATGACTCTTCTCACAAAGTTTTTGCACACCTCTGTAATCCACAAGTCTACATAATTCAGAACAAGTGAAATTCCGCATCAAAACCTGGTGTCGCTTGTATGCACAGTCCACCAACAATCAAAATGTTCTCATCCACTGTACAGCTCAATACTTACCCTCCTCCTCCGTGAAGACTTTATCCTTCTTTTTCAGATAGCGGAGCAGCTCCCCATTCTGGCAGTACTCTAGCACAAGGTAGACGTAATTGCTATTTTCAAAGTAGCTGTAGAGCTGCCACATAAAGGGAAAGGAAAAGGTGATTTAAATTTGGTCATGTAATACTATAGGAATTAAATGACTGTCACCCAAGTGAGCGGTGCACATAATTTGTGAAGCACTTTTTTGGTTCTAAATAGATTAGAGTATTTATAAACAAATTATCATGACCTGAACCACAAACAGACTGAAACAAACTGAAATGTAATAATTCATAATGTAAGCTTTTCACAAGAAGATGGCCTTCAGAAGCAGTTGTGAAAAAAAAGTACAAAAAGACATTTGATAAGAAACTAAACATGTCTATAAATATGGATCAACAAAGTTGGCACACATATCAATGGTTGGGAATTGGAGACTGTTACCAAGTCCAGACACAACTGCAGAACTCAAATCAGTAATATGATACATCATTAGAACTGTAAGATTGAGTACAGGCAAAAGGTATAAACTACAGGTGAATAGGATTACCAGGTTATAGAACTCTGTGATGTTTCTGGAGAACTGAATCTGGCTCATTCAATGCCTGTCCAAGACATGCTTGCTTTTTATGCGTGTGTGTACACACATGCTGATTATGACATAAAATAGACTTCCCACTTCAACAACCTTGATTTAATGATGAATATTTGACAATAATCAATCAATGTCAAACAGCAGAATTACCTCAAGAATGGAAGGGTGCTTTAGCTGGCAATGAATCTCAACCTCATTCTTGACTCTGGTCACCATCCCACGTGAATGCATGAGCTTCTTATCAATCTAAAATAACAAACATAGGAAAAAGAAGTGTGTGATTCTTATATTTCCATGAATATTTATCAAAGCCAGTATAAAATAAAGATCAATCAAATTCTGAGTACAATAAAAAAAATATCAAATTTACATCTAATCTAATATAAGCTCTACTACACATTTCCATTGCAGTTGGGAGCCTTAACTTACAATATTTCCAGTGTTTTTCAGTACAAAACAAAATGAGAACAGGGACCTGTTGCATAAAAGTTACTATTGTGGTAACTTTGCCATCCAATAGTAACTACCATGGTAGCAATACTCAACTGTTAATTAAAATCAAGAATTCCATAGAAGTTACCATTGGATGGCAAAGTTACCATAATAGTAACTTTTATGCAATGGGCCCCAGAAAAATTTCTCTAAGGATTACAAAGTTACTGACTTCCTGTTCTAACTAAAAATACCTATACTACATGTATCCTTAACATACAGTATCTTGGGTACAGTAATAGAGAAAAATTTCCTCGTTAAAACAAATAAAAAGTGCTTTTCCCAAGCTTTTCCCACAGGTATGAATTCTTTTGAGAATGGATATAATATGAAGTTATTACATTTCCTATTCCAAATTGTCTGAACTGCAGGGCAAAAAAAACAACAAACTAAAAAACAAAGCGAGCAAAGCAGTCAAGATTTTGTTCTGCACAGCCTAATGTAAAAACTCATGGTCATAATTGCGCCATTCCAAGTCACTGGATCTGTTAGTACACTGTACGTTACGATGTCTCGTCATCTAATAGTTTTACAAATTAGTACTAGGAGACTAGTTAACACAACATGCACATCATAATGATCCTGGAACAACTACAATTACCAGCACTCTGTAAAATTATACAGTTCTCATGTCTAATGAACAAACTTTCCTTCCCTCGCGCTCTGTCTTACCATCTTTATTGCCACCTCCTGACCTGTGCTGATAATCTTTGCCCTGTAGACACATGCAAATCCACCCCTACCAAGGAGGTTCAGCACTTGGTAATTCTGTGGACACAAAATATTTTTAGACCACAGTCATCAGTTGTTGCCATGGAAAAGGTAAATTGTCATCAGTCTTGTTGGCTGACTTCTTGTATTCTTAGATTTAATTGTCTGTTCATAACTACTGGGTAGTTGCTTAAGAAACACACAGCCAAAAGCGGAACATTGAACTGGTTAAACTATCCTGGTAGTAATACTGCAAATTTCAATTGACATTGACAATTGACAAGGTAATACAGTGGATAATTATTGTCTTCTGTACACACCATTGCAATAGGGAAGGGAAAACCGAACATCCAAATGTATTTTTCTCTTCTCCAAAGAGTTCATATTCTATGAAATGACAAATAATGTGACCCACAAGTTATCTCAACAAACAAAACATATAAAATATATTCTAAATGCATTTGATTTAGGGTCTAGGCCATACTGTGGTATTTTTATTTAAAGAAAAAATCTTAAATCCCAAGAGCACTTGCAAAGAGTGCATCAAATACACATATATACAGATAATGTGCACAAATCTCACCTTAATGGTATCCTCCATCGTATCATGTGAAGACCTAGGAAGTACATCAATATCCTACATCATTGGGAAGCAAAGTAGAGCACATTACTGGTAAAAAGCAGGTATTTGTGAGCAATGAACTGGAGTGATATTGATAATAATATAAATTAGGTTTCTCATGGTTTCTAGACTTCTAGTAGATCTATTGAGTAGTAGCAGATTTAGATCCATAAAGGCATAGATGGCAGTGTGGTGGTAATGTACGCTAGACAGAAAGGTCTGTCTGTCCAGAGGAGTCTTTTATCTATTTTTTAATGTTATTGCTCTCCTCCGTAGAAAGATGGAAGGCTGTCCCATACCTCACTGTATTGAAGCTCTCAACGACTGTAATTCATATCCCGAGATCGGCAAATTTAAACTTGTATAGCAAAATTAACATTTCAAGAATGCATTGAATTCACCAAGTGATTGAAATATCCAAGATTTGGGTGAAATTTTTATGGAAAAAGACACAACTACCAGCCCATCATACGGTCGTACATGTATCAGCTCTTCAATCATACGAATTGCGTCAGCCAATCAAATGTGATGTACGTACTTGTTTTAAATGGCAACTTACAGCCAGCAGACGGCGATGTTGCGATATGCACACAAATTTCTGCTATGTAACGAGTTACTGTGAGTATTTTGATTGCACAACGTGAGAAAGTTACCCCAAATATTAATGCAAATGTGTCAAGTCATGTCAAACTTGTTTGAACGTCATTTGGGTTTATGGTAACATTTGGTCTGTGCGTGACCGTAGAGCATCAATACAGGAGCCAGTAGGATAGCCTTCGGTCTGTATAGGAGAGGATTCCGTGAAGCTAAACGCAGTCTCCGCGGAACATATCCCCGACAACCAGATACACTATACAGACTAATCTTTCTGTCAAGTGCTGATCTGGATCTGGATCTGGATGAATACGCTGAAAAACTCTGGATAGAGTATCACTCAGCACTCAGTGGTACGCATTATGCGTACTTCAGCAATTGCGCAATTCAGTGTGGTAACCCTACTACATATCGACCGCCCTTATTCATTGAAACCGACCGCGTAGTATTGGCGCACAGAACGCTTAGTACGCACTTAACTGCGCGCAGAGCACATAAAAATGGATTGCCTTTGACTGTTGATAAGGATGTGTGGGAAAACGAGACGCGGAAATTCACTGTTCATTGATGGTTTGAATCAAGGACAAAATTTCGAATGAATATTTTAACCGAATCATAATGTAATGTCATGGAAGTTTCTAAAAAGCTTCGTACAACATGGTGTTCAATACAAGCAACTCGGTTTGTGTGCATTGTCAATGAAAAAAGAGCAGTTGATCTAAATAAGGAGCGGCACTGCGGGGAGCTGAGCAGAGGCCACACAAGTTCGACGGCTATATCTTTGCACTGAAACTTCGAATTGAAAAGGGAACAACAGCATGCAGCATTTGAAAGTGCTGGATTTTCTCAATCACGTAGAGTTACTAGAGGTCAAGTTTTTACGTGAATTTCAGTGTTAAATATTCTTATCAAGCAAATACACATTAGGTGGTCGATGAGTAGTAGTAGGTCCAACCTATTACCATGCAATACAACTTCTACAAGTACACTAACGTTACAATACAATTAATAAACGTTACAAGGAATATCATTCAAATCAAACAAAAGCTAATTCAACACGAGATCTACACTGCCAACATTATAAACAGTTCATTCCGTAGAATCTACTTACAAACGAACTAAGCAGAATAGAAGCCTAAGAAGGAATACTGGTGCCATTATTTTGCCCATCGCTTGTATCAGGCCATATTGATATGGCATGAATGAGGTTGATGAAAACTTTTTGGAGAGCCTGCACCTGTATACCTACAATACACACAAGTAAACGTGTGGGACACAGGCGGCGATAAATCGTAACGTTCAAAATTGGTAGTCATTTTCTTCCGCATGTTCTACCTTATATAAGAACCTAGCCCAGTTGGCGACATGCATGAAGTTTATGCATGCATAAAACTTGTCATATAATATCAACTTACCATTTTAAGTGCGAGTCAATTCAATCTGAAATAAGTTGTTTATGTTACGCAGACGGCTCAGCTTTTGAATATGGCGGTGATGAATCGATGTCATTACATTACTCCAAGAGAGGGCGCTAGACGATTTTCTTTTTCTTTCTCTCTTTCTTTTATTATTTTATGTCTTTCCCGTAGTCTGAAAGCCATATACAACGATACAGAATGATTAAATGAGAAGTGAGATCAAGATCAATCTTCCTGGGGTGGTGTCTCTTCACAGTATCTGCGAATTTCTGCGTAGGTTCTACAGCATTTCAAATGAATGCTAAGCATTTCTCTGCCGTTGATGTTCCATGCTCGAGCCGCTCTTCCATAGAGTTATGGATCGAAGTAGTGGCTATTTCAGAGGAAATGTTGAAATCCGGTATGGGAACCTGATGATAGGCCCTTATCTGAACAAATCGTTCCATTTTTTTTTTTTTTGTGAATATTTATTGTTATCATTTATCTATGTATTCATTTATTGAGCTATTTATTCATTAATCTAGTAATTAATTGATTAATGTATTTATTTATTTATTCATTTATCTATTTATGTATTTATTTATTTATTCATTCATTCATTCATTCATTCATTCATTCATTCATTCATTCATCCATCCATTCATTCAATCATCCATCCATCCATCCATCCAATCATTCATTCATTCATTCTTTGTAATCTTCGTATTTTGTTAGGGAACACCAGTGGTCCTCATGACTGAAAAAGGAAATACAGTTTTGTATTATAGAATGTCATAAAAAGAGTTAAAAATTTAAATATCTTGCCAACTTGTGCATATTTACTTTCTGCCATCGGATTAACTAATCAGCTAATGTGTGTTTCCATGCGTTAAGTAGATTTCCCACTTTTTTCTTTATTGATTTTTTGCTCATTGGGTTTCTTGCGAGACAGAAGTGATGCAAGTGTTGTCTTTTGTCGACGCAATTTATTAACACTTATGTGAGAGCGCATTAGTTTTCCGCGGCACGGAGCATGCAGCCTACAAAGAAGATTTGATTCTTCAGTATCTTCTCCTTCTCTAACACCTCCCTGACTTGCCTTGAATCCCGGGCCAATCTCATGGTACAAGGTACTAAACCAAATCAACAACCAAATGATGAGGAGTTTATTAAAGGGTGTGTACAGTTCTGATCGAGGTGAAGATTTAGCTTTTAACGTTTTGCGAGATATTCAGAAACCACTCTATGAGATGTCAAAGAGCATGCAGTTTTAAGGGGTAGCAAAAGTTTATTCGATGAAAATCGGTTTTGAAATGGCTGAGATATCCAAAAACAACGTGAAACAAAGAGATCCTCATAAAGTTGTGGCATGTCGTCTTTTATTATTGACACTTTTTAGGATATCTCAGCCATTTGAAAACCAATTTTCATCAAATAAACGTTGAATCCTTCTTAAAATTACATGCTCTTTCATATTTCATAAGAGGCTTTTCATTATCTCACTTAGGAATGTTCAAAACATGAATCCCTACCTCAACCAGTACTGTACAGTCCCATGGTTAATTTAGTATACTATTATGTTGATGGACAGTGGTCTTTAGACTTAGTCCCTGACATCCCCTGAATGCCTCCTTGAATTATAAAACGTTATATTACAGTGTGGATATTTTTCTGTTTGTGTGTTTGCTAGAAGGGCAATTCAGATAGAAACCGCATAGAACAATAGAAGGAACTCTTCAAGTTGAACGTTCGTTTACAACATTGCCGACCACTTTATCACAAGTTTCCTTCGGACTTTGAACTTTATGCGCATGCGCATTAAGATTACAATCTTTATCATACACTATATTACTCATGAATTGCTGTTATGATAATATTGTCTGCAGTGTTCAAAGTTCATCAACAAACCACACATAAAGGAGCTCAAGGAAGGCCTTTTCTTCGTAAAGCTTATTTCGATTTCATAGAGCACACCTAATCATTACTGCGAGGCAGAAGCTTCAAGAAGAACAACTCATTCAGCGCTCCTCACTTTAGAATACACCATGAAAAGTATGTATGATCAGTTCTCATTTTCTAAGGCGTTAAAATGTTCGAGAGAGAATTGTTGACTCTATCTCTTCTTTTTTTTTTCGTGTCTGATAGAGAATTAGAGAGCCATGCAGAGAGATAGAGGGTGAATGAGCAATTTACAGTGGTGCCATTTTCTTTAAATTGTCATCATTTTCTGTGTAAGAATGTTATTAATCATCCACGTTTGTATTGCATCGCATGCAGGAACTGTAATGCTACGACGCAGAAATATTCCTTCAGTGCTCAGCTGCAATCTAATGATTATATGCGTCCCAGGGCAACATACTCTTTCTTAACTCAGGTGTACAAGACGGTACAAAATGGTGCAAAGTATAATGGGGCAAGACAAAAGGAAGTACAATTCAAATCACCAATTATATTCAGATAAATCCAAGATATTTCAGAAATTGAACAAAGCTCTCTGTTGGTAATGATGAAAATGTGTCCAAAAATGCTTAAATTGATGGGTATTGAAATTGGTTGTTTGTTAATTTGTTTGCATTTTTTTTTTGCTTGATCCAAAGTCCTGTATATTTGGATAATTAGT
The DNA here is from genome assembly GCF_040938485.1 of Diadema antillarum. Taxonomy (NCBI): domain Eukaryota; kingdom Metazoa; phylum Echinodermata; class Echinoidea; order Diadematoida; family Diadematidae; genus Diadema; species Diadema antillarum. Next base: position 1,540,842 of record NW_027271231.1, read on the forward strand.
CTTAATTGTTTTGCAAATGATATGAGCAGGATAATTTGAACGATGACCACATGATTCTCAATAATATTTTCTGAGGGTCCCATATCGCACAAGCTTATGCTTTTTTAGTTGGACCCTCTGTTTCCATTCCCATCCTTTTATTTTGATTTGCACTATGCATAATGTATATATTTAAAAGAAATACAATTATGTTTTCTTCATTTTGTTACTCATTATCACATGTATTCTGTTAATTTACATTTATGCGATTATTACATTTATGTTCTACTTATATATTACTGTATATTATTTTCTCTGTTCAAGTTCAAGTTCAAGTTCGAATTTATTCGTTTTTCCACAATAAAATCATACAGACATAAATCTCACTTTCTTGAGTGACAGAAACAATGTATGTAAATTCGTACAAAGAAACCAACAATAATGAGAAAAACTAATAGTATCAATACATTGCAATTGTTGCAGAAGTAACGAAAATGAAAGAATTGTCAATATGCACTGTGTGAAAAAACGGAGGGACCTACTAAAAAGACAATGCTTGTAGAGTGTGGGCCCCTCTTGTATTAAAAACTCGATGCAAAATTTGACTAAATATAGCAACAAAGCAGCACGAAAAGTTTGGCATAAAAAGTTTAGCAGCCCACTAAGAGACAGACGGACAAACAGTTACACACAAAACAATAACAAACGAAATAATGAGCATGAGACAAGACTGGGACAGCAACAAGACTACTTATAGGGAAGAAAACTGACTTGACGACACGACAGGAAACAAGACTACAGCGCGACGAAGAGGTAACAAAATAGACAGGAGTAAGCAACAGAGACAACGATCCTCGGAGGTTAGAGGAAGAAAGAGAAGAAGAAGAAAAGAAGAATATACAACAAACCCTTCAACTGCGAGGTATAAGTTAAAGAAGATCTTATCATAATCAAAGCTAAGGCAAAAGTAACAATAATGAAAAAACGGCAATAAAGATTTTGCGGACGGGAAACAAAATAAGCCTATGAACTAATCTGATTCAGGGGGTCGTCATTATAGGATTGCAAAAGAAAAAACTTCAATCTCCTTTTGAAGGAGTATATAGAGGGAGCAGAATTTATATCGTGGTTCAGGGAATTCCAATAATTAGGTCCAGTGTAAATAAGTGTATTCTTTGCTAGAATCGTTCGAAGAAGTGGTAAATGAAACTCGTTAGAGCGTCGGGTGGGGTAATTATGGAATGATCGATTTTTTTTGGAACATAGAACCAAAGATAGGTGGCAGTAAACTGTTATCATACATATACATAAATTGGCCTAAGTTGTATAAAAATAATTCGTTCATTTTTAGTAGCTTATTACAGTTAAACAATACATTTGTATGTGAACGAGTGGGAGAAATGGAAATGATACGGAGGGCTTTTTTTTTTTTGCAATAATAACACTCTATTCAGCAGCGTCTGATGTGTATTGCCCCAAGCTAAACTTCCATAATGAAGGTAAAGGAGTATCAAAGAGGAGTATAACACAAGTAATGTCTTTTCAGGAATATAAAATTTTAGTCTGTTCATAACACCTATATTTCGAGAGATGATTTTGCAAATATGATCAATATGTATTTTCCAAGAAAGTTTATTATCTACAAAAAACCAAGAAATTTGAAATATGACACACTTTCTAAATTACAATCATCCAGAACTATTTCTGAATTCAAAGAATCAACAGTATTGCTGAAAAGCATATATTTTGTTTTTTGAACATTCAATGACAACTTGTTAGCTCTGACCCAGTTGGTCACTTTTTTCAATTCTGTATTAGCTTGTTGAACAAGAACAACGATATCGTTATGGGCAAGAAAAACACTGGTGTCATCAGCATAGTGTATAAAGGAAAGTACCTCTGAAACAGAGGAAAAATCATTGATATATATTATGAATAGCAGCGGCCCTAAAAGACTTCCCTGTGGAACACCACACTTTACATCTCTTATAACTGAATTATTATCTTTAATTGAAACAAACTGTTTTCTGTCAGCTAAATAAGTCTTGAACCACTCCAAGGCCTTCCCACGTATTCCGTAGTGCGATAACTTGTGGAGTAAAATGTTGTGATTAATTGTATCGAAGGCCTTGGAGAAGTCCAAGAATATACTAATTAAATGAGAATGATTGTCAGTTGCATTAACGACTTTATCAATAAAATGAAGAACTGCATGGATGGTACTATGTTTTTCTCGGAAACCAAACTGGGAATTTGTGAATATTTTGTGCACATTTAAAAATTTGGTAATTCTGGTGTATATTATTTTTTCTAAAACTTTCGATAATGAACATAATAAAGAGATTGGACGATAATTACTGACATCCAGATTATTGCCTTTTTTAAATATTGGAATTACTTTAGCCAATTTCAGTTTATCAGGAAACATACCATTAGAAATTGACAGATTAAAAATGTGAGCCAAGGGATCTGCGACTGATGATATAACACCCTTAAGGATACAATTATCTATATCATCATAACCGGAGCTACGTTTGTTTTTTTAAAGAGGATACAATATCGATAATCTCATATCTATTTGTTGGAGTTAAAAAAATAGAGTTGGGGTTACACTGGCCTAAGAATTCAGTAAAATTCTGTTCTGTAGCCGGAATACCATGAGCAAGCGTTTCACCTATTTTTGAAAAATAAGAATTAAAAACATTTGCAATATCAACAGGGTCATCAATTATTTCATCATCCCACTTTATTTCATCTATTTCTGCTTTTTTGTTCGGAATATTCATTGCCTGCTTTAAAACTTTCCAGGTATTTTTAATATCAAACTTAAATTTCAACAACTGCTGAGAATAATACCTTTTCTTTTCCAAACGTAAAATCCTAATTAATGTGTTTTTATATAATGTATATTTGTTCTTTGATCGTTCAGTTTTTTCCATTTTATATTTATAATACAATCGATTTTTTCTATTAATTGAACGAAGAATTGATTTTGAAATCCACGGTAACCTAGGTGTCTTTTTATAATCCATTATACTTTTTTGCTTTGGAATAATATCATCCAAAAGAGAATTAAATATTTCCATAAAATTATCAAAAGACAGATTAACTTCATCATTTTCATAAACTCGTGACCAATCAGCATTATCAAGAGCGGCATCAAAACTGGCTAACTTTTCACATGAGACTCTACGTTTGCATAAAGGAGCTGAAGGGTTAGCATCATTAGCCAAATTTTTCAAAGTAAAATGAGTCATGATTGGGAAATGGTCGGTCACATCTGACATCTGAGAGAATTATAAAAGAATCGGGAAGAGGTAAGATATTGCAAAACAGATTGTCAATTAAAGTAGCAGAGTGATCCATGACGCGAGTCGGTTTAGTAATGAGTGGCAAAAAGGATGAAGACAAAAATGTCTCAAGAAACTCGCTTGGGATATAATCATTTCCAGATTTCAGCAAATCAATATTATAATCACCAAGTAGAAAGCAATCCTTATTTCTAAAAACTGGGTTTTTTACCAGGTCTGAAAGGTCACAAAATCTAACGTATTCGAATTAGGAGGTCTGTATATTATACCCAATAACACATTCCTACATCCTGGGATAGAAATTTCTACAAAAAGAGATTCAACAGCGTTGTCCATTCTACAAATGTCGTTGTGAACAATACATTTGAAAATACTTGATACATAAAATGCAACACCGCCTCCACTTCTGTCCGATCTATTACTGACATACATATTGTATCCGTCGATTGCAAAGGAATCTTCCGTAGTGGAAGTCAACCAGGTTTCGCTAAGTCCAATGATAGAGAGTGATTGGCTAGCATCGGATTCTAATAAAAAAATTTAACTCATCAAAATGTTTATTCAGACTTCTTATGTTAAAATGCAACAGAGAAAACGTGTCTTTAGAGAAATTAAAATACATATCTTTGAATTGATTAACTGTTATGTAATTACATGACGTGTTCAGATTTAAATCATTACTAAAATCATAAGGCAGTTCATTTACTGCTGAATTAAGATTATCGGCAACGAAGTTGTCATAAGGAGTTGCTTGTGTTATGCCTCATCAACTGAGTCAGATTCGGATGTTGTGAGCCTATGCAATTCAAAAAAATCGTCATTTGGCACGGAATGAAAGGGTGCATTCGAGAGATCAGCCATAACGAAAGATGAAATTGTCTAAGATATGAACCTGCATAAACAGTAGCGCTGTAATGAAGGAATGCCATGTTATTATGCAATGGGAGAATAGCCAGCAGACACGGCAGACGGAATGTGAGAAGGCGCGGGAAATAATCGATGCACATAGCAGTGTGCATGGGTTGCGTAAAGACTTGAGTAGATAGAGGATCGTTGCGAAGGAAGGGAACTGGGAGTAAAAGAATGCAGAATGAATTGGGCTAGAAGGGTCAATAACGATGAGAGAGAAGAACAAGGAACACACACAACAGGTGAACGATGTTAATTTGATGGAAATGAAAATAAATTTGAACTTTGAACTTTGGAAAAAAAAAGAACCTGATACTCTACACATCAAATCATTAGGAAAACACAAGGAGACGTGGTAAATGCTAAATTATCGAAGCAGCATGACTTCCGATCATCTGTTTCTTGTACAAGAATTGTGGAGAAATTATTTCCTTGTCTAATCTGATCTTCATGATTGTACTGTGGTGCCAACAGTGATCACTATTTCGTATAAAGCAAGGGATATTTTAACATTTTGTAAATCTCATTAATTTTAGTAATCATCATTATACTTTATGTGCGAGTTCACTTGGAACGTCTACTTTATGTCGTTTGACTTACTTTATTCTGTTCAACAAGAATATGATATGACATCACTGTATAACCCTCTCCGAACGAAACATTTTCCCCCATAACTTCGATTCCTCTTTAATCAAATCCACCTTTCAGCCCTACGAACCTTGCTTCACTGCACGTGTGTAATCATCGTGCTAGCGGCAGTCTTCCCCGGTGAGACGCAGGCTTGTTTTTGCCCGGCCGTCGCTGATGAGTCGAAGATCTGCATGGCAGATTTCGGTAAATTAACCCAAACATTGACTGTACTATCATACAAGATTTTGGAATCCCAGAGAATTTGTACAACAACAAACACGTTGCCACAGGCATGCAGAGGTTTATAAGAAATCGCATTTGAGACTATACATTGTGCCTAAATACGCCCTACCGTGTGATCGCTACAATTAATGAAGTAGGCCTAAATGAGAGACAATAAATATTACGTTAAGAGAGATATTATTGTACTAGCTGCTGTAGTAAGATTATAATTTCGATCATTGTCATTATGAACAAAAGTTTATATTCAGTGAAAGTGGTGGTGGTAGAAGCACTAGAAACAGTGTTAATTGTAGCAGTATGTATAGTGATCACAATAGGGTTTTTTTTTCAATTCAAGTTGTGCTTTATGTCCATGCATCAAAGGTAATACAAATACAAAGTATACATTAAATAAACCACATTACTTGTTATAACAAATGCAAATCACAAAGTTTGATACAAAATTATTGTATGAACGCATGAATAGAAACAATGCATACTTTGTCAAGTAATTTAAGTAGATGTTGCAATAAAGTAGGAGGCACATCACTTCGAGGACTTTTAAAAGAAAACGCAGAGTATTGGTAAAAACTATAGTAGACAGTTAGAGTTGCAGTTAGGGTGTTATTTCACTCCCTGTTAGCCTTGGCCTATAAAATGGCATCGTCAGACATATTATAATGGGAAAGGTATGATTTTTTTTAATCTGAACTTTCAAATTTTACTTTTCATATTTAAGGTCCTCTTATGTTGAATCTCTTCCCTTAGTTGTTTGATTTAACACTATTTATCGAAGTCAAATATTAATCATAGTGCAAAATTGCACTTCAAAGCAAATCATGACAAATTGTGATGATATTTTGACGCCCATCAGAGTATCGGTTTTCATAGGTTTTGAGCAGATAACTATAAGGACCAATTTTCAACTACGTATAGCGAATGCCGCCTCAAGTAGATGGCAGGATGTTCATTCAATTTTCACGGCAATCTTTTGAATAGTCAATATCTATATGCAATCTATCAAAATAATTGTCAATATCTTTCTAATCCACGCAATGCATTCATTGTGTTAACAGCAATCAAAGTCGAAATTCTCAGCCAGGACCAAAATCGGATCAATGGGACCGTTTCAGAGGTTTTCAAGAATTCATCGCGCTCACTGCCCCAAGTCAAACGGGGCTCTGATCTGACTTTGGCCAAATCCACTCATGTCTGTGGGCAAGTAGACGTGCAAGTTGGATCTACGTATTTCATCTCTGGAAAGGGTGAGTTAACCCGTTCCATACTGAATTCTGAAATACCCATAGACTTGATATGCATGCAGGCTACCACGTTCCCATAAGGAACGGGTTAATACTCACATTCATGTATTTAAAATGAAATATCCATAACGGTGGAGTTATCTTCGGATGCCATGGACGGGTATACGAACGTCGACGAGATCGATAACCACAAGTCATACAGCTCGCGAGTCATACAGCCAATGAGTTCGACACTAGACCGACGTATTAAGCCCCGTTTTGTATCTACTGAACTCGTGGGCTGTGTTTACCTAGTGTCGGTCTCGTGGGATGACCCCCGATAGACAACCATAATATAACCAATGTATATATGATTCCAACGGAGCAGTGGGTCTTTTATGCTAAAATCAATACACGATAATGTCATTTATGAAAAAAAAGTATCCACCGAGTGTCAACTCCAAGGTCCGAGTTTGAGTAAAAAAAACAAAAAACAAAAAACAATTTTTTTTTAGATGGTGGGGGGGGGGGTAGAGGCTCATGCCGTCTTACTTTATGGTATCAGCTTGTAACAAATCGTTAACTGGTCGGGGGATATTAGTGTCGTATGCTTGATACTGTTATTCTCGTTTCCTTTGTCATTTCACTGCGGACGATACAGCTGAACACGGGAGACCCTTAGTACACAAGTGCGCATCCGTGATCGGCGAATATGGCGACGACGGAGTTCCGTATCGTGGGGACCTTGCAATCGACGTCAACCCCGACTGTGATTCGCATGGCAGTGATAACAAGCCAATAAAAACTCAAGCCGACGGTTCTGGTCATGTGTTCAACCTCAGCATCCTTCTCCTCACCTGCTCGTTGATAGCAACACTCTTCTAAGATTTGTTCCCGTTTCCTGAAGATTTCTGCTTTGTTTTCTCCTTTTTTCCCAAGCAGTGACGTTGTAATTCACTGTTTGTCTCTGAGGAAATCCCTTGGACAAGACGTTTCACATGATTATACAGTTGACCTTCAATTCGATTCAAATCAAAATTTCATTTCCAGTATCACATAAATTCTATGAAATACAATAGTTACGAAAGTCAATGTTACGCAGAATACATGAAGATACTCATGAAAATGCTACAAGAAAATACAGCAAAATAATGTATACTTATGCTTGATTGTTTGAACGAAATCGTGTTATTGGGAAAAAGACAAACTTGGAGATGTGGGCGACTCTCTAAATCAATTTGAACCACCGCCATGCCCCACCATCACAATATATATATATATATATATATATATATATATATATATATATATGTATGTACATATATATATATATATATATATATATATATATATATTATATTATATATAATGTGAGGACATGGAAGTACACAGACACAAATACATGCATCCACAGGCACACATCAATGGAGGAAATAAAGACGTATATAGGCCTGCAGTATAAAATAAGAATTCAAGCATCGGGAAAGATTTATTTGATGTATGTTACTAAAGGCCTAATTATATAGAGAGAAAAAATGGAGAGAGAGAGAGAGAGAGAGAGAGACGGAAGGACTGATGGGGAGGTCATTATGTTGATCTGGGGCCTAGCTGTTTCATAAAGATTTATGATTGATCTCTTACGCTTGATTTATTGAGACAACCCGGCGAATCGAGGGTAAGCTCAATACTGATCGTAAGTCTGTTTTAGAAAAATACTTCCGCTTCATTCAAAGCACAGATTTAATAACAGTTTGAACGTAACTTCTTTGAATCGCATCAATCGTTCGTAAGGTCGATCTTACGGTCAATCTTTATGAAAGAGGTCCCTGGTGTGGTTAACATGACAAACTCTTCTGAAAGAGCAGTGCTGGTAATGGAATAGCTACAGTATACATTATATGGTACACAGACATCTCTCGGCCCCGTTTCTTAAAACATGTTATAAATGACCAGTGGCGATGGTTGTTATGATAAGCTACTGAAATCCCTGCATCTGATTGGGTGAGAGCAAATTTGTCACAGAAATGTGGCAGTTCTCACTGATAACAATTTTTTTTATGAAATGGGATCTTAGTTTTAATAAGATAACTTGTTGGGATATGAATACGGTATATCATGATTCAAACTTTCAAACACTCGAAATTGAATACAATGTATGTCTGTACGTCTTACTTTCTACGGCCAATTAACATGTTGTTTTTCATTCGCTTTGAGTCGGGAGAATGGTTTCCATGATTGACTGTTATCAAATACGCCTAGCAAATAGAATCACTTCTAGCTGTTATGCATTTCCTTACGAAACCATTTCGATAGTACCTTTTTACCTGTATGTATACTTGAAAATATTTTTATTTTCGATACACATAGTGTTGACGATGATGTGTGTCTCAAGGTTTGTGTGTGTGTGTGTGTGTGTATGTGTGTGTGTGTGTTTTGTTGTAATACATTTTCTTCTTTCTTTAATATTTGTCTAACATTATTAAAGGACGAATAAATTACCCAAGTTTACATTTCAGCAGAAAGTCATCGTCGTTTTACATTGATAAACAGACTTATTTTTTGAATGGTCATGACTAAATAAAAATTTATTTTTCTTTGGTGTACTTCCTGGTGTCTTCCTACAATTATTCCTGTTTATTCGTGTGATTGCTGGGACATTCAGTGCTCTAACTAGGAAAATTAAACCACAAGGCAAATGCGAAATGTGCTGTATATTAACGAGTTACCTAGCATTCAGTAATACAAAATGAAATTAACAAACTAAATAAAAACAACTTATCTCAATAAGGAAAGAGAATCATGGAGATGAAAATAACATGATGGTCTTGACTTTATTTTGTGCACTATACTGAGAACTTAAGAGAAAAATGAAGAACAGTAAAGAAAGTGTCTAACAAAGAACTACACAGGCCAAGGCAATATTATAAGATCATTATGGTAACGGGCTGACACTTCTGTTCCGTTAGCTAACACATCCATCTTCATCTTTGGTGGAAAATCAATTACTAGCTCCTGTACAGGCTCGTGATACAAGCATCACATGGGGTGAAATCGCTATCGAGTGGTCTAGAAGTAACGGCAAACTCAATCAGGTTCTCGATAACGGAAAGAGAATTACCGAGTTCTCTACATTTAGAGCGTGTGATAGAAAATCAACTTTGTAGGTAGATCGCAATACTCAATGTAGAAGAATATCAAGAGAGAAATTGAGTCATAAGGATGAGAGAGTTTAGAAAACAGAGGGAGGGAGAGGAAGAAAGTTCATATTTTTCTTGCAATTTGAAGAAGATTCAGCTGGTTTAATTTCCATCCACTGATATTACACACGTTCATCCATTCATTGACCCCGTTTGCAGTGCGGGGCTGGGCCGAGCCGCGGCCGAGCCCGGCCTCAATCGCGGGGCCGACCCCGCAATTTTGTCCGTTTACACCACCGTTCTGTGGTTTACACTGCCGGGCTCGGCCCGGGCTTTTAATTCAAGCCTTTCAATATTTTGTCGTAGTGGCGCTCTGCTTGTATATGGCACTGAAACAAACGCAATTTGGTGTAGTCTGGTTTCCAGACCCTTTGCCAACTGGACTCCGCGGCGGCGATGAAGTCGCCGCCTTTGCCGAAGGAAAAATCCTTTGCAGGACAAAACCACCTTAAACTATAGTTTTCGACGTTGAGGGCGTTAATATCCTAAATAGCGAAATAGTAGGGCCTACGGACAGAGGGTCTGGAAGCCAGACTAAATTTGGCCGTGCATTTGGCCCAGTTTGCGTTTACATGAGAAAAGCCCGGGCTCGGCCGCGGCCGAGAGCGTGGCCAAATGCGCAGCCAATTTTGGCCCCGCATTTGGCCTTTTGCACGTTAACACTGAAATGAAGGCGGGCTCGGCCGCGGCTCGCCCAGCCTCAGTTGCGGGCCGAGCCCCGCAATTTTGTCCGTTTACACTGCCGGGCTCGGCCGCGCTTTTAACTCAAACCTTTCAATATTTTTGTCGGTAGATCGGGTTATCGTGTGTTGTCATGGTAACATGTACGATAGGCAAGGTGTGGACATAATGTGTTATCAAAAGATTTGTAATTGATCGATAAAATCATAAATTTCTGTACGATTTTTTTTTATAGTTTATTTGTTTTCATTATTATATTTTCAAGATATTTCCTTTCAAATTTGAGAATGAAAAGTATTGTTCTCTACAGACGTAATTTAGTGAAGGACTGCTAAGATGAGGATATCCATCCATACATTCAAGGTAAGCGGACCCCTCCGTAACTGGTGGGCACAAGATTTACACCGACTGAGTCAGTTGAATATTAGACGGAATTTCTGAACATGAAGTGGAATTTTGAAGGCAATTTACTGAGATATGTCTCGATGTATGGTTCATAGGAGACTTTGGAGGTATTTCTCTTAACCCAAAAAATCTTTAAGAAGTATATGTGAGTGTGTGTGTTGTGTGTGTGTGTGTGTGTGTGTGTGTGTATGTGTGTGTGTGTGTGTGTGTGTGTGTGTAGGTGTGTGTGTGTGTGGCTAAAACGCCTTCTATATGGAGAAAAAGAAGTTGGGTGGAAATTATTTTTTGACTCCTGTTTTAGTACAGTAGGAGGTAGATTCCTGTTTATGTGTGACTTTGATTCATCTATTATGACAGATAATGTACCACCTTTTTATTCGGAAATATTGAAGGTTTGGCTCGATATCTATAAATATAGACAATTGGAAAATGAGGTTGTAAATCCAATAATATTTAATAATAGGAGTGTACGCATAGTAGGTAGGATGTTTTTTTCATAGAGATTTATTTGATGCAGGAATAATTACAATACAAGATATATTAGATAACGGTCATTTGAGATCTCAGTCACATTTTCAAAGCTTGGGTCTTGGTTTTAAGGTAGAAGAATTGCTTAAACTGAATGATATATTTAATGCTATACCCCAGAAATGGAAGGACTCTATGAGAGCAGGTACACTTCAGCAAGTTGATTCCACAAACTTTGACTTAAAATTTATTTTTTCTGGTCAGAGAGTAAATTTGCAAGTTTTAAAATCGAGAAAAATATATGAGGCTATGGTGGAAGATTTACAGTCATCTTATGTTTTACAAATTAAAGATGACCACAGTAGCTATGATTATACAAACAAAGAAATAAAAGATCTTTTTATTAAACCGAGTAAGTGTACATTGATAAGAAAATATAGAGAATTTCAATTTATGATGTTACATGGCGTAGTTTACACTAAGGAGCGTTTAATGAAGTTTGGTTTTGTAACAGACAGCCTTTGTTCCTTCTGCCAACATGAGCCTGAAACTTATCTGCACTTATTTTTACACTGTGTTAAAGTGAAACCGTTATGGGAATTCATAATTAATTATTTTGATATAAATGAGTTAAGGAATATGGATTGGAGAGATATATTTGGGGGAATCTCTGGTTGTTCAAGTAGATCAAAATGTGTAAATACTTTGATTATCTTAATAAAATACATCATTTTTAAATCTAGAACGGGAAATAAGTTACCCACTGGAGAAAAGATGCAAAAGATTATTGTTGAATTGATAAATGAGGAAAAAATCCTTGCGACCAAGGCTGGGAAGCTACATGTACATTTACAAAAATGGGCATATTTTGAGACTTCGTTGAATAAACCAGTCTGAAGCTACGTGCAACGTCTGTGATTTTTATGAAAAAAGTAATGTTTCCATAGTATTCCACTCTTTCTTTTCTTCATTTTTTAACCTTTCCTTCATTCCTCCTCCTCTTCTTCTTCTTCTTCTTTTTTTTTTCTCTTGTGTTGTGTTGTATTTTCTCCCCCTCCTTTCCCATGCGTTCCTGTCAGCCTGTTGGCGGGCTGATTATATAACTATATTTACTATATTGTGATGTGTAGGCAAGAGCAGTTAACCAAATTAGGTGCATGTGTATGTGTGTGTGTGTATGGGTGTGTTTGTGTGTGTTTGTGTGTTGCATGTGTACAGATAGGGGTGGGGGAGGAAACAGGAAGGGAGGGAACTGGTGGGGGTGGTCATAGGGACTCAGTAAGGGATATGAGTTAGTAGGTGGGCGGGTATTGGTTGATGAATAATATGGTTCCATTATTTATTACTGTATAATTCTGCTGCATAATTCATTTGGATGATTATTAAGATTAATGATAGAAGAATTGAATTATCACTGTTAAATTTAAGCAATTTTTTGAGAGCATAGGAGAAGTGACTGTATGTAAATTGGTAATTGTTCATGAAAATGTAATTTTTGTTATGTCATTATGTACAGCAATAGCAAATTTGCTATTATGATCACAAATGTATATTTTCGTCATTTCAATTGTAGCAAATGAAAATTGTTATTTTTTCTATTACTTTGAATGGAACAGAATAAACATCGTTGAAAAAAAAAGTGTGTGTATGTGTGTATGTGTGCATATGTATGAATGTGCATATTTATGAGTGTGCATGTGAGTGTTGAGATCCTATAGACGGGCAAAACAAAGGGTATAGTCACCTGCCGATCCATAAATCACGAATTGATTTCGCATCACATCAGCCAGAGACTCCTGTCTCAGTCTCGTTACGCGAATCGTGATTTATTAAGTGGGTGGCTAGCCAGGCAGAATATCTGCCTTCTAAAAAGCACTCAATTTAAAGGTAGCAGTCGCCCTCTTCAAGCGATACCAATTTCTTTAGAATTTCTCTAATTAGAGTTGTTAGAGGAAGATAGGAATTACATGGGATCATGTCAATTTAAAGTGCTTATATTCCATTTTCTACGTATTGAGGAAGAAACGTCTTCCTTTTTTCATATTTCTACTTAATTATTACAATATTTGAAGACTACTGTCCATTTGAACATAGTTTTGCTGCTCAGACTTATCAAACCTTGCCACCACATTAAAGCATGTCTTTCATCTTAAGGAAAGTTTTGGTAAAGTGTTTTCTTCTCTGTTGGGGTACCCTAGGAAGCACCAAACCCTTTCTTCCAGTAATGATCCTATATTCTGTCCTTTCCATTCCCCTTGTGATAAGTGAGATGATGTGTGCATACCCCTATAGTTGTCAAGATGATACCAGTGTCATTTGCTTTGGCTGTGGAGTGGACGGATGACACAATAAAGAACCATGGTCAGTCCAAATTTTAACGTCCTTTTGAAATAACCAAAAATGTGTTCTTTCAGAATGACTTGATCAATGAGGAATGTACATGACAGATTTAAACATTGTAAAGGATCTGATTCGTGTCCAACCATGGGGGATCATAAAGATATACATATATGAGGTACTTAATGAGTAATTATAATGGACTGTGATTGATTATGTTCTTGGGTGGAAAGCACAACCTCTGAAGTAATGATTTATTTTATCACTGTACCTTTTTTTTTTGAGGAAGACGTACATATGTGTGTGCATGACAATGATGTAGAGATACTGTATACATTGAATATATATCAATGTGTATTTCATACCTTGTCAGAGTGTGTATATTCAGTGTGTATGTGGATAGTTTATTGACCTGTTATTTCCCCATACCTCAACCTCTTCCATGGTATTAATTCTCTCCTGTTTCTCTGCCCTCTTTCTTTCACTCCTTTTCTATATCTCTCCTCCCTCTTGTGTTCCTCCTCTCATTTCCTCCCCATCCTTCTCTCTGTCTATCTATCTATCTATCTATCTATCTGTCCATCTATCTATCTATCTATCTCTCTCTCTCTCTCTATTTTGTCATCTACACTGTAAAAACATCGGTTTTTATATTTAACACCATGGGTGTTAAATCTAGCACCGAGCTTATCTATCTCTCTATCTCTCTCTCTATTTTGTCATCTACACTGTAAAAACATCGGTGTTAGATTTAACACCATGGGTGTTAAATCTGACACCGATCAAATTTCAATAGAGGACCACACCCACAGGTGTAGAAAATGCACTGTGATGGTGTTGAAAAGTGTTCACCTGACACTTCGTGGTGTTAATTTGAAACTGTACCTGGTGTTATTTTTCAAGTTCAAGTTCAAGTTCAATCATAGTTTATTACCAATCAACGAACATCAAAACGTAATACAAAGTATACATATCATAAAATGACACTGTACTGGTGTTAATTAAAGAATGACACCACATGGTGTTGATTTGATATTTGTTATTGTTAATATCAATGGTTTAACACCCGTCCAGCTTCAATAAGAGACCACACCAGCTGGTGTTACTGTGGTATAAATTTATTTTCACATTTTTTCAAAAATCTAGTATTTTAATGTAAACTTCTTGATCGTCTTGTTTAAACTAAAAATCATCAAGAAGTGCAGTTACTAAGAAACTCTTCAAAAAACAGTTTTATATTTGGAAATGACAACCGGAGGTGTTAATTTAACACCATAAATGAGCAGCGAAAATTTAACACCAGCTCGATGTTTACTATTTCACACCGGACTTTTTGCAGTGTATATATCTATCTTTCGCCTTCTATCTCATCACTCAACCCCTTCTACTTCTTTCTTCTCCTGGGCTTTGATCGGCGTGCAGGGTATGAGTAACCTCTGCGTGCACCAAAATCGATTGAGAGGCTGAAAAAAGCCGAAATATCAGAAGGTGAGTGCCCTCCCCCTTCCAACCCCCAATCCCCCTATCCTGCCCTCCATTGCCAAATCCCAACCCCCGCTCTACCCTCCCAATCACCCTCCCTCACTACCACTGTCCCATACCTCCCCCCTCCTCCCCCCTCCTCCCCCCCCCCATGTTCTATGCCTCACACCCCCACTGCAGCCTGGTCAAGACAATTTTTGTTCTGTTCTATACAACATTGTACGAAAAAAGTAAAATCCCCCAAGGTGGCATGATGCAAGATCAGCAATTACAAATGAATGTAAAAAGGTTTTTGTGTGTTTGTTTGTTTGTTTTGTTTTGTTTTGTTTTGTTTTTTGTTTTGTTTTTTGTTTTTTTTTGTTTGTTTGTTTTTTTTTTTTTTTTTGGGGGGGGGGGTTTCTAGAGTATTCCACCAGGGGTCCATTTTTGTAGGGAAACACACAACAGACAGACACCTCTAAAGTTTTAAAATTAGGAAAAGATCAAATCAAATAGACCTACAGGGAAGCCCCCCCCCCCCCAAAAAAAAAAAGAAAAAAAAAGAAAAAAAAAAGAAAAGAAAAAGGGAATAGTGTTTTTGAGTGATACGTTTTTGTACTGACTCCTCGAGATAATAAATCAATATTTCTAGCTTGCAAGAGGTAGCATTGAAATACGAAATAGTCTGACTGATAAATTTGATATCCCGATCGCAATACTACACACCCCTGACATATCTATTTTTGTTGTCCTCTCCTGTCACACCAGCCATGTTTCTTTGTAACTTTTACCATCTGGTGGAGATTTTCAATGTAAATGGCAAAATCAAAGAGATCAGTATACTCATTTCATTTTTTAATTTTTTTTTTAAGTTACTGGTGGTTCTATTTTCTCCCTTTCTCCCGTGTCTTTTGCAGTCTTATGCCAACAGTGTAAATGATACCCTGACAGAGGTGATTGGGTACACACAGCAAATCACGGCTCTGATGGACTGTAACAGCATCCACAGGGACTACATTTCGGCGGTGCACGGGACCTGCTACGACACATTGTGAGATTGTTAACCTATTGCTTGTTAATGCTTTGGAATTTTCTGTGCCAATCTGCACTCAAACCACACATTGGCCCGAATTTACGAAGGTGGTACAATTGAAACCATGGTTCAAACCATGGATAAAGACCGTAGTTTTTTTTTTTTTTTTTTTTTTTTTTTTTTTTTTTTTTTTTTTTTTTTTTTTTTATGGGGCGCCAAGTGTCGCATGGCCTATTTCGTTACGAAATCAGTCATTTCCTCGACGTAATGTTAACATTTCGTAATGAAATGAACATTTTGTCAACAAAATCGACGAAATGAGTGATTTCGTAACGAAATATGCCATGCGACACTTGCGCCCGGTACAAAATTATTACGGTCATGGTCCATGGTTAAAACCACGGTTTTATTTGTACCACCTTCGTGAATTTGGGCCAAAGGGTTGGAGCACGACACCATTTCTTGATGATAATCTGCTATCACTATGTGGTAAATGCACATTGTCATCTTCATTTCAGTACATATCTTGATTTCAGCTACAATAAACTAGTTTTTATGATGGTTTACTCAGGATGGTCCACAACTTAAAAATATAGCATTTACCAATGGAAAAAATAGATTTGTGTGCATGAATGTATGTCAATGAAGAGCACATCATGACTGATGAGCATAAAGTTCAAAGTCCCATACAGCTGTGATAGGAGGCCTGCTCAAGCTTTAGGGTTCTAGATGACTTTTGGTGCTATATTGGCCATATTTCCAAAAAATGAAGATAGCAATAATGACAATAATATCAATGAAAGCAATGTTATGATAATGATGACAATGTCAACGATTTTGCAGGAGACCCTCCCCCCCCCCCCCCAAAAAAAAAATAAAATAAATAAGGATATAGATATCTAGTCTTTGTCCTTACAAAGGATATTAACATCCTACTTGATTCAGGAATTATTCTGACCTTTTGAGATGCTTGTAACACGCAATAATCTCCCAGATAGCTCCTTGAATCTCCAGACTTTGCCACCCTATGATGATGTTGATTGTAGGGATGACAGTCACTTTAAGTTTTCTGTTTGAATTTGTCTTTTTTTTTTCTCTCTCTCTCTCCCATTTTCATAGTTACATTCTTTGTTTTGTCTCCCAGAGCTGGTACTGGTTTCCTCCTGCTGAGTGGAGTCGTTCTGGGTCTGCTGTTCACGTTGGTGCTCTGTATGTCATCCACCCTGGCCTCCAGGATCGCCAGAAGGTCGGTAGTCTCCCATTGAACCTTCCTAAAACAACCAGGTCTCATTTGCATAGATGACGGGGTTTGGGGTTTGGCTTTGGGAGAAGAGACATTAGAGGAGCATCTCTCACCTTGACATGAACTTGTGATAACCTGCCATTAAGATAAAATAAAATATAGATAATTGTAGATTTTGCTATAGTTTGTGAACCTTTTGAGTGATCTGGAAGAGTGTGAACGCGTGGTGAACGTGAGCAATCATTCTCGGCTCTGATACTTCCTGTCATAATTTGTCATCAGACATTCTATTGGTTTCAATCGTGTGGGATGACGAGTACTTGGTGATTTATGTTCTGAGTTTCATAGTACAGGGCGGGAATAAGGATGACGTGAAGTACTAGCAGCTTTTAAACCCATTTCATATGAGATTCGTGATATTTCCACTAAATGTGTACAGAATCCACTGGCTTCTAATTGTCAAAGGGTTAATGGGGTATGGTATCAGACCAGCTTTGAGTGGACCATGAGATAATGATGATGAAGACTAAGTCTTGTTGCGCTTTTGAAGTACGTATTTCACAGCTTTCGGTATTCAGTCAAGATATGACGTGTGTGTGAGATACATCCCCTTTCTTCCTGTTCTTGCTATTTCTGATGTTATGCAGAGTAAAAAAAGTGAAACAAGATTTGAGCATTAAAGGCAGTTCTCATTGCCAAATGAGAGTAGCTGCTTGACCGTAACTCTTTATGAGGGCTGGATGGTGCGCACGGGGGGGGGGGGGGGGGGGGGGGGGGTCATCCCTCCTGCCACGTAGTTTTTTTTGTATCTTGATGTTGTAAATGTTGCAATTTTGATGCAATTTGATGCATGTTTTTTCCTGTTTTATCGACTCGAAACAGTCCCACTTGTTTAAGGTAGCAATATCTTCATGTGAATTATTATTGAATAATTTGCCAATAAAATGGTATCATTTAATAACTTATTGCATTAATGATTACACTGAATATAATGAACGCGAATGAACCCGAGCGAGCGGAGCGAGCGAAGGGGGAGGGGGGAGTGTCCCCCCTCCCACGGTGAGAATTTTTTGCATTTCGATGTTGCAAATGGTGAAATTTGATTCATGTTTTTGCGTGTCTTATTGCCTTGAAACAGTCCCACTTGCAGCAGTAGATTTTGATGTAGATTGTTATTGAACAATTTGCCTTTAAAATGGTATCATTTAAATCAACTTCATGTATTAATTCTTAAACTGAATGTCATGAACGCGACCGAGCCCGTGCGAGAGGAGCGAGCGAGGGAGGAGGGGACGGTGTGGCGGGGGGGGGGGGGGGGGGGGGGGGTGTCCCCCCTCTCACGGTGAAATTTTTGCATTTTCATATGCGTGTGGCGGCGTGTATCGTAACGTTCAAATATAGTTTTATTGGTAGTCATTTTCTTCCGCATGTTTTACCTTATATAAAACCTAGCCTGGTTGGAGGCATGTATGACGGTGATGCATCGCTTGTCGTATTATCATTATATCAACTTACCATTTTAAGTGCGAGTCAATTCAATCTGAAATAAGTTGTTTATGTTACGCAGACGGCTCAGCTTTTGAATATGGCGGTGATCTTGAATGGCTGTCTTTACATTACTCCAAGAGAGGGCGCTAGACGATCTTTTCCTTATCTTTCTTTCTTTGTTTTATTTGTTCTTCCGTTGTCTGAAAGCCATCACGTCATATATACAACGGTACAGAATGATGAAATCAGAAGAAGTGAGATCAAGAGCATTGCAGTCTTCCTGGGGTGGGATCTCTTCACAGTTAGTGCAAATTTACGTACTAGTCGTAGGTTCTACAGCATTTCAATTGAATGCTTAGCATTTTCAGATCTGTCGTTGATGTTCCATGCTCGAAGTCGCTCTTCCATACGTAGAGTTGGCTATTTCAGGGGAAATGTTGAAATCCTGTATGGGAACTTGATGATAGACCCTTATCTATACAAGTCGTTTCATTTATTTTTCTGGATATTTCTTATTATCATTTATTTATTTATTTAGTTAGTTAGTTAGTTAGTTAGTTATTTAGTCATTTATTTATTTATTTATTTATTTATTTATTTATTTATTTATTTATTTATTTATACATTCATACATACGTTCATTCATTCATTCATTCATTCATTCATTGTAATCTTCGTAATTTGTTACAAACACCTCACGACTGAAAAATACATACATTGTATTTATGATAGAATGTCATGAAAAGAGATAACATCTAACCATCTTGCCAACTTGTGCATAACTTTTTGCGGATTAACTAATTAGCTAATGCGTGTTTCTATGCGTTTAGTAGAATTGCCACTTTTTTCTTTATTTTTTTTTTTGTTTTTTTTTTTTTGCTCACTGGATTTGTTGCGATACAGAAGTGATCGAAGTGCTGTCTTTTGTCAAAGCAATTATTCTATCAACACTTATGTGAGAGCGCATAAGTTTTCCGCGGCACGGAGCATTGAGCCTACAAAGGAGACTTAATTCTGTAGTTTTTTTTCTTCTTCTTCTTCACCTTCCTGATTTGCCTTGAAGCGTCCAATATTATGGTACTTAACTAATGCAACAACCAAAACATGCAGAGTTTACTAACGGAAACCCAAACCCAAAGAGAAATGTGGGTTGAGTGAAAGCAGCAACATGAGTAGAACATATCAGTGAAAGTTTGAGAAAAATCAGACAATCGATGCAAAAATGATGAATTTTTAAAGTTTTGTTGTTGAAACCGCTGGATGAGGAGACTAGAGGTTTTGGCGTCATACGTGGACAACAATATAAAGAACATGAAAGGGGACTTTCACAAAAATTCATTTTTCTATGAAAGTTACACATTCCATCAAATTGACACTGACATAATATGTTAAAGGGGATGGCTAGTAACTGATCAGTGGGCAATGGTGGGAATCAGTGGGAATGCTGGAGGATGATTGTTTCAATCCTTGTGGGATTCATTTAAGAGTACATTATATATCTATTGTTGTGTGAAAATTATTTGCTTCAGAATGGTCTCATATTCAAGTAATGTGCAGCGTAATGTATCCAGGTTAGCGAGCCTGGTCAGTGACGGGCATTAATCTGCACATTACTTGAATATGAGACCGTTCTGAAGCAAATAATTTTCACACAACAGGATAATGTACTCTTAAATGAATCCTACAAGGATTGGAACAATAATCCCTCAGCATTCCTACTGATTCCCACTGATCGGTTAGAAGCCATCCCCTTTAAGGGTAGCAATTATTCCCCTTGCTTTCTGAAGGCGGTTTGTCAAATCTTCTTCCATTATCCTAAAATGGTGGATTTTTGTGGAATTTTCTTTTTTCTTTATATTGTTGTCCACACGTACGTAGTAGTCTCCTCATCCAGAGGTTCCAACACTAAAACATTACAAATTCCTAACTATTGCATCGATTATTAAGTTATTTTGGGCCTACTACGCTGGTGGACAGCGGTCTTTACACTTAGTCCCTGACCTATCATTTGAAATTAGAGAATGTCTTCTTGAAAGATAAAAGCCAAAGTGTGTCAAAATTGACATTTGTTTGCTTATTTGTTTGTAAGAAGCTGGAATTCAGATAGAAACCGCATGGTACAGTAGAAGGAACCATTGTTTATAACATTGCTGACCACTTTATCACAAGTTTCCTTAGGACTTTGAACTTTATATGATCATGCGCATTAAGATTACAATCTTTATCATATATTACTCATAAATGACTGCAATGATAATAAATTGTCTGCAGTGTTCAAAGTTCATCGACAGAACCCTAATAAAGGAGCTCAAGGAAGGCCTTTTCTTCGTAAGGCCTATTTCGATTTCAAAGAGCACACCTATAATTATTACAGCGAGGCAGAAGCTTCAAGAAGAACAACTCATTCAGCACTCCTCACTACAGAATTCACCATGAGAAGTATGTATAATCAGTTCTCATTTTCTAAGGCGTTAGAATGTTTTAGATAGGGTGATTTTGTTTTTATTGTCATCAACTGTGTATGAATTCATTCACGTTTTTATATTGCATCGCATTCGGGAACTGTATATAGTGCTATCTTTTAATGATGGCGCCGCTATTTACGACGCAGAAATATTCCTTCAGTGCTTCGCTGCAATTTAGTGATATATATATTGATTATGCGTTCTTGGACAACATGCCCTTTCTTAACTCAGGTGTACAAGACGGTATATACTACAACATGGTACAAGTAATGGGGCAGGACAAAAGGAATTACAATTCAAATTACCATATATTAAGATAAATTCAAGATATTTTAGAAATTAAAGATAGCTCTCTATTGGTAATGATAAGATGTGTCCAGAAATGCGTAAATCGATGGGTATTCAAATTGTTTGTTTGTTAATTTGTTTGTATTTTTGTTGGCTTGATCCAAAGTCCTGTATATTAATATTTTGGATCATTAGTCTTGTTTTGCAAATGATATGTACAGGATAATTTGAACGGTGACCACATGATTCTCAGTCAATATAGGAATATAAGCATTGTCGGGAGATCATCTTTAAAAGAAATTGATTGCAAAGTCAAGATTCTGCCTGATTATCTGAAGTGAATTTTAATCGTAATTTGAGGTTGTATTATAATTTATGTTTGCCTATAAATCTATGTAGGGGATAACAAGGCTGGTTGTTTTGAGCGGAAGACCCTCTTCTTTGTTCGTGTAACAATTCGAATCAATAAAAGGTTGCCCATATTCACCTTACACCGTTATATAGTCCATAAGCGACATTCAACAATGAGTATAATTATAAAAACAATAAATTTGTATACCACACCGTGTTCATGCTGCTCTGATTTCTTGTCAGAAAGAAACGAAATGGTTGATGAACCTTCATAAAAATTAGACGTCAATGAGGATGTGGCCCGAGATATGGCATTCTATAGTTAGTCACATAGGCCTATGTTCCTGTGTAAAGTGATAACGTTGGTTACGGTAACATATATGCAAATTACGAGAGGTGCTGACGTGATCGCTTCACAAAACGAAGCTTCCCGATTTTCTTCCCTAAATTCCCCTTTAGCGATGTGATAATACTTTTTTTCTCTTTTTTTTTCTTTTGGAACCCCCATTTCCCATTCTCATCCTCACCATTGTACTATTCATAAGTATATCACATCAAAAAATACAATTATGTTTTCTTCATTTTGTTACTCATTATAACATGTATTTTGTTAACTTACGTTTTTGCAATTATTACAAATATGTTCTGCTTATACACTGTATACAATTTCTCTGTTATTTGATGGAAATAAAAATGAATTTAAACTTTGAACTTTTGAAAAGAAAAATTATACTCGACACATTAAATCAGTGCAGAAAATCAACACTTGGAAACACAAGGAGAAGGAAGACATGGAAGGGGACATGGTAGATGCTAAATTATCGAAGCAGCATGATTTCCGACCATCTATTTTTGTACAATTTGCCGAGAAATGACTCCCTTGTCTATATGTCATCTTCATGATTGTGCTTTGGTGCCAGCAGTGATCACTATATTTCGTGTAATAAAGCAAGGGATATTTGAACATTTTGTAAATCTTATTACTTCTAGTTATCATCATTATATTTTTATGTGCGAGTTCACTGGAACTTGTTCTTTTGGTTGTTTGACTTATTCTTATTCTGTTCAACATGAATATGATATGGCATCACTGTATGACCCTCTCAGAATGAAGCATTTTCCCCATGACTTGCAATTTCTCTTTTTAATTCACTTTTCAGCTCTACGAACCTTTCTTCACTGCACGTGCGTCATCATCGTGCTAGCGGCAGTCTTCCCCGGGGAGACGCAGGCTTGTTTTTGCCCGGCCGTCGCTGATGAGACGAAGATCTGCATGTCAGATTTCGGTAAATTAACCCAAACATTGACTGTACTATATCAGACAAGATTCTGGAATCCCAGAGAATTTGTACAACAACAAACACGTTGCCACAGGCAGAGGTTTATAAGAAATCGCATTTGAGACTATATTGTGCCTAAATACCCCTACGGTCTGATCGCTACAAATGAAGTAAATGAGAGACAATAAATATCAGGGGCCGCGGAAGCGGGGGGGGGGGGGGCTGGGGGCTGCAGCCCCCCCCCCCCCACACACACACCACACACACTTTTGGAAAAATCACACTACCCGAATTTCTCATAAAAAGTGTTCTTCAGATCGCTTTATCTTGATTTTAAAAACGCAAAAGCTTCGTTGAGTGGGAGGGGGGCATCCCCCTCCCACACCCTCCCCCTCTACCTCATTAGACTTTGTACATACACATAGATGATGCACACGCGGAATAAGAGCTAAATGCCGTGATTTTGCTATTAACACCTTCCTGAAAAAAAAAGTCCAAATTATTTCCAGAAATATTTTTTTTTGGGGGGGGGGGGTGGGGGAGCTAGAAAAAAATCCAAGTATTGCACCAAAAATTTGCCCCAGATCGCTGAATTTCAGGTCTGAAAATGTAAAATCACCTTCGTGTGGGAGGAGAAAATATCCCTTTTGTATGTACACCCTCGTGAGCATGCCTTTTCTGTTTGATTACTTAACAGACAACGTTCATGAAATTAATTGTACAATAGATTAATACAAGAAGTTTATTTAAATACTACCACTTTATAGACAAATTGTTCTAACTAATCCACACCAAAATATCCTGCTACCTTAAACAAGTGAGGCCGTTTCAAGTCGATAAAAGACGGAAAAACATGCATCATATTGCACCATTTACAACATAAAAATGCAAAAAGTTCTCACCGTGGGAGGGGGAACAACCCCCTCCCACACCCTCCCCCCCCCCCCCCCCCCCGTTCCCTCCGCTCGCTCGGGCTCGGTCACTTCGCTCCCTCGCATAGTAACCACCGCCCTCCCATATCACAAGATCATTATCCAGGCTACGCCGGTGCGTGTAAGCGGGGGGTTTCAAGTCGATAAACCGCCACCCTCCAAAGATCGCAAGATCATTACTAGTATCCACGCTACGCCGGTGCGTCTAAGCGGGGGGGGGGGGGGGGGGGGGGGGGGGGGGGGGGGGGTTGACCTTGATACACCCCCCTCCGGCTGCGCAGCCCCCCCCCCCCCCCCCAAACTGAAAAACGTTCCGGCGGCCCCTGAATATTACGTTTTTTAGGAGAGATATTATTGTACTAGCTGCAGTAGTGAAATTATAATCTCGTCATTGTCATTATAAACAAAAGTTTATATTCAGTGAAAGCGGTGGTGGTAGAAGCACTAGAAACAGTGTTGGTTGCAGCAGTGTGTATACTGATCATTTTTTTTTTCAATTTCAATTGTGCTTTATTTCCATGCATCAAAGGTAATACAAAGTATACAAATCACATTGTTAACTTGTAACAAATGCAAATCACAAAGTTTGAAACAAAATTATTATATGAACGCATGAATAGAAACAATGCATACCTTGACATGCAATTTTAGTAGATGTTGTAATAAAGTAGGAGGTACATCATTCGAGGACTTTTGAAAGAAAAGAGTACCGAGTATTGGTCAAATAGACGCGCTTGCAGCAATACAATGGTAAAGTTGCAGGAGTTGTAGCCATTGCAGTTAGAGTACAGATTCACTCCATGGTCAAGTTGATCTTTATAAATGACATCAATGGACATAAATAAGGGAAAGTCATGATTTTTTTTTAATCTGGACGTTGAAATTTCAATTTTCATATTTCAGGTCCTCTTATGTTGCAACTCCCCAAAGCTGTTTGATTTTAACTATTCTTATTGAAGTCAAATTGAACATAGGCCAAATCAAGACAAATTGTGATGATATTTCGACGTCCATGTTGATGTCAGAATATCGGTCTTCATATAGGTTTGAGCAGATAACTTTTGGACCAATATTATCTCAACTTCATAGCGAATTAATGTCGACCCACGTAGATTAGAGGATTTGAATTCAATTTTCATAGCAATCTTTTGAATAGTCAATACCTTTATGTAATCTATCAAAATTTGTCAATATCTTTCTAATCCGTGCAATGCATTCATTGTATCCACAGCAATCAAAGTCGAAATTCTCAGCCAGGACCAAAATCGGATCAATGGGACCGTTTCAGAGGTTTTCAAGAATTCATCGCGCGCACTTCCCCAAGTCAAAAAGGGGTCTGATCTGACTTTGGCCAAATCCACCCATGTCTGTGGGCAAGTAGACGTACAAGTTGGATCTACCTATTTCATCTCCGGAAAGGGTGAGTTAAACCCATTTCATACTGAATTCTGAAATACCCATAGACTACCGCTTTACCGTATGAATAACCATAGGAGTGGGTTAATACTCACATTCATGTATTTGAATTGAAACAATCCATAACTGTGCAGTCATCTTCGGATGCTGTGGACGGGTATACGAACGTCACGAGATCGACACCCACGAGTCATATATACAGCTCGCGAGTCATACAGCCCACGAGTTTGACACTAAAAGCAAGCAAGACCCATGAGACCGACACATTAAGCCTCTTTTTGTATCAGTCGAACCTATTGTCAAACTCATGGACTTTATTTGCCTATATAGTGTCGAACTCGTGGGCTGTTTTTACCTATTGTCAAACTCATGGACTTTATTTGCCTAGTGTCGAACTCATGAGCTATCTGACTCATGGGCAGTATGACTCATGGACCTTTTTTCAATGTCGAACTTGTGGACTGTTAGTATGACTTGTGGGTGTCGGTCTCGTGGGATGACCTCCGATGATCTGATTCCAATTCGGAGCAGTGAGTCTCTTATGCTAAAATATAATGTCATTTATGAAAGAAAGTATCCACAGAGTGTCAACTCCAAAGGTACAAGTTTGAACATTGTTGAAATAAAAATATCCGAAAAGAGAAAAGGGGAGCGGTGCTTATACCATCTTAAAGTATATTATAGCTAATGACAAATCGTTGTAATTGTTAAGGGAAAAAAAACAACAATTAATGAGTGTCTATGCTTGAAACTGTTATTCTCGTTTGTTTTGTTTGTCATTTCACTGCGGACGATACAGCTGAACACGAAAGACCCTTCGTACACAAGTGCGCATCCGTGATCGGCGAATACCGGGATGACGGTGTTCCGTATCGTGGGGACCTTGCAATCGACGTCAACCCCGACTGTGATTCGCATGGCGGTGATGACAATCCAATAAAAACTCAAGCCGACGGTTCGGGTCACGTGTTCAAACTCAGCACCCTTCTCCTCACCTGCTCGTTGATAGCAACACTCTTCTAAGATTTCTTCCAAGTTTCATGATGGAGATTAATTTGCTTTGTTTTCTCGGGGTTTTTTTCCAAGCAGTGACGTTGTAATTCACTGTTTGTCTTTGAGGAAATCCCTTAGACAAGACGTTTCACATGATTATACAGTTGACCTTCAATTCGATTCAAATTAAAATTTCATTTCCAGTATCACATAACTTCTATGAAATATAATACAGTAGTTACGAAAGTCAATGTTATGCTGAATACAATACACTTGAAAATGAAAAAGAAAATACAGCAAAATAATGTATAACTTATATGTTTGATTGTTTGAACGAGATAGTTGTGTTATTGGAAAAGAGAGGCCCACATAAAAGACAAACTTGGAGATGTGGGCGACTATCTCTAAATCATCTATTTGAACCACCACCACCACCACCAAAAAAAAAAAAAAGTATAATTATGTGAGCACACGGAAGTACACAGACAGACACATATACATGCACCCACAGGCACACATCAATCGAGGAAATAAAGACGTATAACAGGCCTGCAGCATAAAATAAGAATTCAAGCACCGGGAAAGATTTAATTGATGTATGCATATATGTATGTATAGACCTATATAGAGAGAGAAAAAATGGAGAGAGAGAGAGAGAGAGAGAGAGAGATGGAAGGATTGATAGAGAAGTCATTATGTTGACCTGGGGCATAGCTGTTTCACAAAGATTTATGATTGATCTTACGCTCGATTTATTGAGCGTAACTCGAGCGTAACATCAATACTGATCGAAAGTCTGTTCCATAAAGATACTTACGCTTGATTCAAAACACAGATTTAATAGCAGTTTTAACGTAACCTCTTTGAATCGCATCAATCGTAAGGTCAATTTTACGGTCAATCTTTATGAAAGAGGCCCCTGGTATGGTCAGACTCATCTGAAAGAGCAGTGCTGATGTATACTGGAATGGTAGGCATCCTGGTTTAAATAAGATACCTTGTTAGGATATAAATGTTGTATACGTGTATCATGTTTCAAACTTTCAAACACTCGAAGTAGAATATTATCTGTATATCCGTCTTACTTTCTATATACGACCAATTATTAAAGGTCATGTAGTACATGTTGTTTTTCATTCGCCTTGAGTCAGGAGATTTTCCATGATTGAGTGTTACGTAATACAACGATGTACCTTTAATACGCCTATAGCAAGTAGAATCACTTCTAGCTGTTATGCATTCCCTGTTCCAAACCAGTTCGATAGCACCTTTTTACCAGTATGTATGTACTTAAAAAGGTTTCTTTTCTTTTTGTCGTAACTTTGCGTTACACATTGTGTTGACGATGATGTGTGTCTCAATGTTTGTTTGTTTGTGTGTGTGTGTGTGTGTGTGTGTGCGTGTGTGTTTTGTCGTAATACATTTTCTTCTTTCTTTGTCTAACATTATTAAAGGACGAATAAATTACCCAAGTTTACATGTCAGCTTAAAGTCATCATCGTTTTACAGTGATTTATATACTAATTTCTTGAATGGTCATGTGATTGAATAAACATTTATTTTTCTTTGGTGTACTTCCTGGTGTCTTCCTACGATTATTCCTGTTTATTCGTGTGATTACTGGGA
The DNA here is from genome assembly GCF_040938485.1 of Diadema antillarum. NCBI lineage: Eukaryota > Metazoa > Echinodermata > Echinoidea > Diadematoida > Diadematidae > Diadema > Diadema antillarum. The sequence goes on from NW_027271231.1 coordinate 1,568,798, forward strand.
CAGTCAGTGCTCGTAATAGGAGCTAAGCCACAAGGCAAATGAATTATGCAGTGTATCAACGAGTCACCAAACATTTGATAATACAAAATGGAATAACAAACGGCATATGAATTTTAGAACCCCGATTTCTTTCACCTAATTTGAAGCTTTTAATCAGCCGGGTCAGCTGTACGCGCATACACTAACCGACTAAGCGTACAATGTCCGATCAGCTGTGCGGTTGACTCTGAGTGGATCTGATTGGATCGCGTCAGGTCCGCGACCGTTCTATTTAGAGTAAGGGGGTGACACGTACGGAGCTCGGTGCCTATTTACGTGGCAGGGACACGAAGGCGATTTATTTACCCGGTCACGCACTGACTGCATCGGAACTGTTTCTTTTGCAGCAGATTTTTTGGCTAAATTGCAGAATACCCCGGCAATCCTTCATTCCGAGCGTGTCTCCCATAGACACTGTGCTTTATTCCGTTAGCGTACGGCCATAGAAACACGTTATTAAGGGGAAGTACGCACAAGAGAGCTGGGGTATTCTGTAGCCTGACCAGACACTGTGCTGCGCACAGGGTCTGACATGTGTTAGTGTTTCAACGTTGTAAACGACCGTCACTATTGACGGCAAAATCACATAAAATACCTTTTATTTTGTATGATTTTAAGAGTAATATAATTTGCAACACTTACCTACAGCGTATTTTCCTGATGGTTGAGTTGAATTTTGCGTTTTGTTGGTATCCAGACCTTATTGTTGAATTTTTCGGAGTAGATCGTGCGGTGGCATCTTTTCCTTCGAGAGCTTCACAAAAACAACAAACTACCACGCATGCGCATTCAGAAGTGGTTGCTTTTTACGTACGCCCGTGCGCCCGTGCGTTTCATGTGTTACGTAAAGCTTGTAGTAGATCCGCGCGTGCTGCACCGGCAATGATTTGAACTTTTTTAGTCGGGGTCATCCGACTATCTCATCACTTCCGCCCCGACTACCTATGTTGTAGTATACGAGAGTGAATGCCATTCATATAACACGCAGATGAGGAGTGAAGCAGTAAGGACGTTTACAGACCTGATTTCAGCCATAGATTTCGGTAAGTTTTAGACGTAATTAAACAAAAAATCGCATACCGGTTATTGAATGATGGTCATAGATTACGATAACTCCTTATATTTTAGTTTTCCACGATTAATAAAGATATTCATGAAGGAAACAGTGAACGATAACAACGTCCGCGAAGGAATAGAGGTGCAGCGCTGTCGCTTCGCGACAGCGCTGCGTGTAGTTAGGGTATTCTGCAATTGCTCAGATTTTCTGGCCCGCTAGACACAGCCGAGCGAACAGCGCTCGTGCTAACGTGTGCATGCATGTATACATGCATCTCCTGCCCCCTATAAAGCTAACAAAATAGGTCCAGTTATGTTTTGTTGGTGGTTACAGGATGTTTAGATACTAGTATGTGATTAGATATGGTATTTTGTGGATATTATATTTCAAGTTTAGATACAAACAAAATAAATCATTTTTACAACAAACAAGATTACAAAAGACTGAATAGCTCAGTTGGTAGAGCACTGGACTGATAAACCGAGGTTTGCAGGTTCAAATCCCATTTCAGGTTTTTTTTTTGTTCACTTTATGTATTCAAAAATGATTTTTCTCAGTTACTTTCTTTCTACTTATGTGGAATTTATTCCAAAAACTTATTGTGAGAACAGCTTTACAAAATGATCTGATCAAACCAGTCAGTCCATTGACCTGCAAATGACATGGAAATATTCATAATCTTTGGAGTTTTAGATGTTGTAATTCGTGTAGTCATTCTGTATTGTCTCCATGAATCTTGGATTATTATATTGACATGTAATCTATGAATTAGAAATGAGAAATCTGGCTCAAATTGCTGCAATCTCATTTCAAATTTCTTACCCGTATAAATAAACCTTACAATTCTCTGGGAAAAAAGAGGAATGTCTTTTGTACATAACAAATTGATATTTCCAGTGTTGGGTTCCTCTCTCTCCCACTCTTTCTCTCGTTCTCTCATAATTTCATCTATCTCCTTATACTTGTCGAAATCTGCCCCCCCCCCATCCCTTCCTCTCTCCCCCTCTTGCACACACTCTGTCTCTCTCTCTCTCTCTTGCACACACTCTCTCTCTCTTGCACACTCTCTTCCCCCCCCCCCCCTTTCTCTCTCAATTGCTTTCTCTCCTCTGCTCTTTTTATTTGTTTCTTCCTCATGTTTTGTTTCTGGAATGTCTACACTTTCATATCAGATAACTCGATTTCTCACTGACCCCAAGATTGCTTATTGCTTCCTCTGGCTCTCAAAATTTTGATAATTTTAATACAAATACTACACGTGGAAGTTTGGTTTCTTTTTCCAACAATTTATTCAAATGTGATAGAATTTCAATGGCAGAACAATTTTAGGCACTAAACTGAACTACATTTGGCAACACAAGCCAATGCAATAAATATACTAACAAATTCATTATTTGCTCAGAAATAGCAATACTGAATGGAAAAATTTTACAGTAGTTTCCATAACACTAAAATTGTAGCACTCATTTACAGGGGAACTTCGTTACGAGCTCCTTGGGACCACAGAAATTTCCTCATTATATCGGGTATCTCGTTATATCGGCTTGTACCGAAAGGTTGGGTTGCGTCGCGTCGCGTCACGTTGACGCCAACGCTCCCAACGCTCCCAATGCACCCTTTCAGTCAAACCGGGGGAGCTTTGGCCGAATGGTCGCGTTCGCGTCAACGCGACGCGACGCAACCCAACCTTTCGGTACAAGCCCGTTATATCAGGGATAAAAACAAAGAGTATAAAAAGAATGGGACCTGAAAAATTACCTCGTTATATCCGAGCTTGTTATAACGAGGTTTCACTGTACATATGCAGAGATGCCAGGGGTGCTATTCAAAATTTCCCGAACTACTATCTGTAACACTCACCTGTTTATAATAATTGCAATTTACCTACAAGAATGGACGCAAATGTACTGTAGTAATCATTATTTTCTTCTTTCACAGTCTTTTCTTCCCTTCTACACTTATTATTCAGGTACAAACATTGTTTAAATTTCCTGAAGTTCTGTTTTTCCTTGGAAAAATTTCCTGAATTCAGGAAATTTCCTGAAAAGTGGCATCTCTGTATGTGGAACATATTTTACAAATAATCAAATCTATTTAATGAAAAGCCTAATTACTGGCTTCTACTTGTCAATAAGATATTAATATTCATTGCAGTATGTTAGATCAGAATCATCAGATGTGTTGAATCCATAGAGTTACATACTACTAAGTACTAAAGTGCGCACTAACCCGGAAGAGACGCCCTTCATTGAACGCGCCCTGACATTTTAATAGGGGACTGTGCAACCATTGAACTCTATGCTGAAGACAAAGCTAGCTGGCTACTACTTGGCTACTGCCTACGTGACGCGTCAGATCGCCCCAACCAATGTGTGTAATTACGCATAGGTGCACACGCTAAAGGGACTGCGCTGTAGTTCAATTAGGGCTGTTTGATAACATGCACTGGTACGCGTACTACTCACTCTAGTCTTCGTAGTATGTAACTCTATGGTTGAATCGCAGTAAACAACAAACCATGAGAAACTGATCAGAAAGAAGTAATCATAGTCATGTTGCATGTTACTGCATACTTCGATATAAAAGGTATCAAAATCTTCACTAGCAATAACATCAAGTTAAAGCCTGTATCATATAACTCATGTTGAATGAAAAATATGATCTATGGGTTAAACTTCTTTTTGGTATAAAACCAATTCCTAATCTTCTCACTCGTGGAATTAGCTGAAAAATGCACGATATAATCTTCCTATGCAGGTTTCTCATACTAGTATACAATGACTACATTTTAAGAAGGGAAGGGCATTTTTTAAAGAAAAATGAAAACATTACCATGAAATGGTTTAAATATCTTCAAAGGTGAAATTCAAATTTTCCCAAAGAATCAACCGATGATAACAAAGATGTTATTGTCACTACGCTTTTGTAAGATTTGAATATTGGATACACTGTAGTCCAATATGCCTAACATTATCTAAACTTTAGCGAAGCTTTAGAAAAGGCTTTAAGTGAAGGCCAATGTTTTCCGAATTTTGCAGGCCATTAATGTGAATAATCAGTAATGCACAACTCCACATTCACGTTTGGTTGCTTTTTGTGTTTTTTTCAGGACAGGTACGCTTGTTGTGCCCAGAAACTCCACACACACTGCATGTCTTTCTGTAACCTTCACGTTTACATGATGGTTCCAGGTACTCGACTCTATTTTGGATGTTCATAACTTGTCTCAATGCTTCAATATTGCGTCGATTTGAAGAAGAAAAATACCAGCTAGTTATTCGATCGTTCAATTTTTCAAAAGTTTGTTGTGAAAACTTGCTGAGATTGCCATGAAGGCGGATTGAGTCACTGACATGTTTTGCAAATACATGCATGTATACTGTGATATCACCTGAAGTATGGACTCGGTAGAATTTGTCAACCCATGCACAAGCTTGTGACTGGAATTCCACCAACTCGTCCTCTGTCATATCCTTTTTCATCTGGTTAACTAGCTCTCCAAATTTCGACCACAAAAACTTGATATCTTCAAGCTTAGGATTATCAGAACCATAAAAATCCTCTAAACATATGGCCTTTTGAATTTTTTGATGCTGTGGCCCAATGAAGTCTTGATGAGTGAGATAACCTTGTTTATCAACATAAAACTGCCATTCGATTCCGAGGTTTTGGACAAACTGTTCGAATTTCAACATAGATGGGCAATTCAATTTGTCAACATTCTTGTCATTCTTCGTAATGTTGTCGTTTGTCCTGATGCGTAGTACAAGTTGACGGGTCAGCTGGTCCGAGATGCGGAGATACAGATGGAGGGGATCTGGTATGACGTGAGTGACTGGAATGTGGGGGAAGATTGGAGCATGCAAACAATTGTAGTTTTCCGTTTTCTTGGTTTTCTTCTTTTTGCACAGCTGGTTCATTTCGGATATGTTCCTTGCAGTTCCAGATTGGTTGAGACGGTGAAATTCCCCTTTATGTGTTTGGCACCACACACAACAATAATTTGCCGAGCAGGCACCTAAGCCAAGGATGATATTAGTAAATTTCAAATCAGCACAAATAATGTATTTCAGTTTGATAGTTCTGCCATGAACTGTAATTTCCTGAAGTGACTGGGTATCTCGTACTATGTCTTGTAGTGCATCTGCCAATTCGTTGTACTTTTCAGGGATCTTTCCAATTGCTAACAATAGGTCATCCGACCGCCAAGAATCTGTAATTACTGTCATTCCAAAATTGGTTACATGTAGACGGCCAACCGATGTTCCGTCACCTGTGATTTTGATTACAAGTTCATCATCAGTTATCGGCCAAGCACTTTCCAAGAAACGTCTGAGTTTTACTTCAAGTCTCTCTTGAACACCTTTTTTGTTTGGAAGTAGCTGTACAGAAAATGTGGCATTTAATTCTGCCCTGCGTTGTTGAATTGCATAAAGTGATGGATAATTGGTTCGTATAGGCAGGTGATCTTTGAATTGGTTTAAGAATTGTTGATTTTCTATGGCTAGTTCTTGGTAGGCATCATCTGAAATAAGGTTTGAGTCCTTTATGTATAGCATCCGATCCACCGAGGGTCCAGAGGGCAAGTCGTCTGTTGGATAATCATGGTAGCCTACAGTATTTCCATAGTGATCTTTTACAAGCATTTTCTGGATTTTGATGTTATCTTCTGCCAGCAGGTCACGAGCAAAGTTCACACTTTCATTAAGGTTTTTCTTTTGTACACTTTTCCAGGTTGGCCCATATTTTGTTTTAGGTAGGACTTTCCTTTTGTTTGTGCGTCTTTTAAGGAGTCTTCCTAATAACACATGTGCTGTTTTTGCACTCTTCTGGCATTCTTTCGCTTGTCTTTTCTGGCCTCTAACTTCGTCTTCTGCTACCTTCCTACGTTTCCTTTCATTTTCTAGTTCATGTTCCATTTGTCTTTTAACTCCACCGAGATTTAATTTATATATGGTGCTTTTCAACTTGTCCAAAAATTGTTGACCTTGCCTGCCACCAGCACTCAAAGCCTTTGATGCAGGTCGCATAATATATCGTATTTTGTCATCGAGACGTTTAACAATGCCAGCATCTGCATATTTTGCATCAATGCTGTTCAAATGAAATATTTTCTTTAGTACAGATTCACTCTGTTTGAGTCCAGGTCCCATATCACTTTCGCGTACTAGCTGGTACAAAGTAAAGCAATTGATGTAAATTACCCACGATTCTGAATTTGTTCCAGAAGGTGCACCAAATACTGCAGGTAGAAAACTTACACTAAATACTAAGTATAGTGCCAAAGAGGAAAAAATTAGCTTCACAGTCAACAGTTTCATTTTTTTATTATTTTTTTTTTTTTTGGGGGGGGGGGGGGGGTTTAAACAGTAATTTTTAGCACAATAGTCATAATTCAATACAAAGTAAAGTCAGCTGGAAACTTAGGTTTTTAGATTGAAGCTTACACAATTCAGGCAGTGTAATTCTCACTGTAAGTACTGTGTGTCCAAAGTTGAATCGACCAAAATGAGTCAGCGATGAACACAATCAAAAATCTAAATCAGTTGGAAGATTTCAAAACTTCCACCCAGTTCAAACACCAGTGTAAGTTACATCATTGTACACACACAGTTTGAACTCAGATACACGCATATCTGGAAAAGTTTCAATTAAATATGAATTTGAAAGTTTGATGAGCTAAACAACCATATGAATCGGTCCGAATGTGTACTTGAATTACTTGAAAGTCACAGTTTGAACTCAGATATATCTGGCAAAGTTTCAATTAAATATGAATTTGAAAGCCTAATGAGCTACACAACCATATGAATTTGTCCGAATGTGTACATGAATTACTTGGAAGTTACAGATGAGATAACAAGCCCATGCTTTATAAGGTGACCCCTACTTTGCCTAGTTCAAACTTGTTTCCTCGATCTTTCACGAAACGAAAAACAAGAAGATGTCCACGATGGAGTAGTTTTTTGTCAAGTTGTTTTGTTTCCACATTTACAACATATTGTTCCAGGCACCTTCTTTCATGTATCCATATCTGTATAGTGCTCTCCACAACATAAGCAAAGTCTCCTGCTGCATTGACTATGCGAAAAAACCAATCAGTCCCTAGAAATGTGGCAACGGATGCCCAATCAGCTGTGAAGATGTCTTTCCTTTTCAAACGGACTGGATGACCATTTATGACCTCCACAAACCTATTGAATGTTTCTACTTGTATGGGAATATGCAGAGTAACTTCGGTGTCCTGAACACGGGAAATATTGAGGTTTTCTTTCACCTTGACAAGCAAATCCTTTTTCACAAGTTCCAGAGCATCTGATTTTTCCTCATTCACATCTACAACTTCACTTTTAAGTCTCCATTCATTGTACTTATCTTCCCATCCGACATAATGGACTAAAACTTCATCACCTTTATCAGATATTCTTTCATCGAGGACTTCCAAGCGGAATAGCGTAGCTGTGGACCATTTGTCTTTCTTTTCGTGAAGACGTTCATTTAAGTTCACACTGACATCTTCAAAGCCATGGTCGTGAATTGAAGCATAATCCACACGCCTCTTCTTTCTCAGATCCATAACCTGAAAGAAATATTTACAAAAAGAACACAATTTTTGGCTCTGTGCATGGTCCCTAGTACATTTTATGAAGACCGAGGTGAAGTGGAACAGGAGGTGAAGTGGGACGGCTTAGTGCAAAAAGCGCGGCGCGTTAAATGGCCCGTCAATCAGCGCGTTAAACGGCGCGTTGCAAAAAGCTCAATTTTTTTCCGAACAATTGGTATTTGCGCTGTTGGTATTCATACAATGACATGCACTACGTGTTACAAAAAAAAAAAAACATTTCCCACTTTTGATCCTTAATAGTTCGAAAACTAAATCAGATAACACTGTCATGGATTTAGCTGAATAGTGTACAATAATTTAGTTGGAGTCGATTTGAATATGAAAGAATAGGTTTCATTAAATCCATGATTAATTTTAAAGTTAGGGTCCAGATTTTGGTCAGAGTGTGTGCTTACAATGACCCTGAACAATGGACATGAATACCACTTTTTCAGAGCTCTGCCGACTAGGCTTCTTGTCTCTTGCTCCAGGGCACATAAATACTTTATTATCAATTCATGTGGCTTGCCCTGGGCTCTGCTAGTCTGAATTCATGGTATCGAAAAAAAAACTATAAATTTGTCAGATTACTAGTAAACAATTGTGTTAAAAAAACTTTAGATTTTAAGCTTATACCAAATTTAGTGATAGCCTCATTGAGACAAATTTTGAAAATGATTGTCAGCTGGAATGAAACGTGTGGTATGCAAGCACATGGAAACAGGGCTTACTTTTTTGTGCGTGCATTTTACCCTTTGCCATGAATTCAGGTTAGCAGTGTCTAGGGCAATCCAACATAAATCATTAATAAAGCATTCATGTGCTTGTGAGCAAGAGACCAGAAGCTTAGTCGGCAGAGCTCTGAAAAAGGTCATGAAGGTGGTATCCATGTCCATTGTTCGAGGTCATTGTAAGCACACACTCAGATACACAACATTGCTTTCTGTGTAATTAAAGATCAAGTTTTCTACCGAGAATTAGAATTTGACCAAAATCTGGAATATAACTTTAAAATCAATCATGGATTTATTGAAACCTATTTATGCTTTCGTATTCAAATCACCTCCAACTAAATTGTACACTATTAAGCTATTTCTCATATCCACGACAGTGTCATCTGATATATAGTTTCCGAACTATTAAGGATCAAAAGTAAGAAATGTTTTTTCTAACAAGTAGTACATGTCATTGTATACATACATTTAATAGCACAGCCATAGACATGACATCGTCTAAGTTACCGACCCAAAGTTAAACGAAATTCGTGGTGAGTAGCTTTTAATACTTGTTTTTGCATATCTTATTTCCTTGTGAAAACCGCAAAACTAATTCAATAGAATGTCCTAATCAATTTATTCGGCGTTGATTGATTCTAATCGTCTAGTTTTAAATAGGGTTTAATTACAGACGTCCTTATAAAATAAGAGGCCAGTGAATTTCCGACAGATTTTCATTCGGTCTATCCTACTGGCAAATCAGTTGACCGATTAGCCAGCAAACATAAAATACCATATGTGGGACTGCACTGGTATTTTCACCAAAACACGCGCAGAATGGCTCCTAAAACTACAGACGATTAGAATCAATCAACGCCGAATAAATTGATTAGGACAATCTACTGAATTAGTTTTGCGGTTTTCATCAAAAAAGAATAGAATTTCCAAAACAAGTAAAGTTACTCACCGCAAATTTCGTTTAACTTTGGGTCTGTAACTTTGACGGTGTCATGCTGACTTTCCGTAACGCTCCACTACCGCCCATCAGCTACAGTGTATGCAATACCTATGGCATAATTATGCTGTGCTAATGTATATGTATATGTATATGTATATGTATAATGATCGACATGTATAAATACCAACAGCGCAAATAGCAATTACTCGAAAAATAGAAAACTTTTTGCAATGCCACAAAAATCTATATTTTATTCATTTTTTACGCGCCGTTTGATGCGCCATTTCACGCGCCATTTAACGCGCCGCGCTCTTTGCACTAAGCCAGTGGGACAGCTCTATAACTCAAACACTAATAAACTGATGAACAGTCTGCTTTTGAAATATCCCTTAACAGGTGTTGCTAAGCACTCTTCATCTAGATTTAAAAACGTGTCCTTTTTTCACAGGTCTTGCTGCCTTCTTGAAATGGTAAGTAAATTTACAGATACCATACAAGGCTGTGGAGGTATTACACCTGAGTTACATAATGGTCTGGTAGATGTGTAAAAGAATTCACGAAATTTCTTAGGATAATACCTAAACCTCTGATTATGAGCTAATTTTTAGTATTTTTTACCAATGGGGTAAACTGACACACCGATTCTTATTGCACTCCCTGTCCAACTTCTCCCCACGATGTCCCACTTCTCCCAAATAAGTTTCTTACTGTCCCACTTTACCCCTGCCAGTGTCCCACTTCTCCCCAGGGTGTCCCAAGTCACCCCCTAATTCCCCAAATAACAGTTTGTAAAGTCATTGATTACATACAGAGGAAAGACGAAGGCCTAATAAAAACTACTGCACAATACACCGCAGTACCCATTGTCTTTGACGTGTAAACAGGAGCTGGCTATCCTAAATATTCTGGGAGTTACAGGGTAGAATTCATAAAATTGAAAATATGTCCCACTTCTCCCCAGTCTCCCCAACATATGCATAAATCAAAAGTGAAATGACAATAACTGCCAGTATGACTAAAACTATTATTGACTTTTTTTTTTTTTATTCCAAGCAAATTATACAGTTTAAGTCCTAGCCTGGCTATTCATAACATGAACAGAAACAAAAATATAGTGCATACTTTAAGTTTATAGCACAGTGACAGAGAAGTCAAAAAATTCATGCAGTGATTTTACCAGTTATAATTCTAGCATCTTGCTGTGCAGCAGGTCGACTGAACATTCGCTTGTACATCCTGGCTGATCAGAGTATTTCGTCTCTGGCTGAGCACCGACTGAACATCATGAGCCGCAGTAGAGGATGATGGCAGTGGAGGTCTGTCTGTGATATATAAAACAAAAGGAAATTGTTTTTGTCTATTGATGACTTTTAAAGAAAAAAAGAAAATTGTCTCAAATTCCTTTGGCTTGGGGCTAAAATCGTGTTTTTTGTTGTTGGGTTTTTTGGGGGCCGAAGAGAAAACAGTAGATCTATAGGCTACACAGAATTTTTTCAAATTGCATTTTTAGGTAATTATTTTGCATACATGTAAATTTGCTTTGCAGCCAAATGAATTTCCTTTTATTCCCTGAAGTGATGCAAGAAAACAAGAAAACAAACAAACAGAAAAGAAAGCCAGACCCAGAGTCTCTTTAAAACCAAAGTGAGAGAAAAAAAGGAAATGCAGTGTCAGTGCAGGCTCTTACAAGTTGAATCCTTCGATCCAAATTAACGTTAGACCCAACATTACCTTAATTTTAATCATTAGCATGGGATGGGAAGCCGGGATAAACATTTTTTTACCCCCTCCCCAGTAAATACTTTACTTACTTTACTCCAGCAATGTTACTAGGACCAGTGGCGGATCCAGGGGGGCGCAAACGGCGCGCGCCCCCCTTTAATTTTTCTGATTTTTTTTTTTTTTTTTTAGCAAAAAAAAAAAAAAATTAGAAAAATGGCAGATGACGGAAAGAAAATGTGTTGCCTATCCCCCCCCCCCCCCCCCATTGAGAATGATTTTCATTCAAGATTCTCTTGCTAGTCAGTGTGCGGTGACGGGAAAAAAGTTCCCCCCCCCCCCCCCCCCCCCCCCCCCCCACTGAGCATGATTTTGGAGATTCTGCTGATGGCAGCCGACGATGGAAAAAAGTGAGCCCCACCCCCCTTTAGTTTAGGCTTTAGAGGTTTCTACTAGAATTAGGGAATTCCTGGATCCGCCGCTGCTAGGACTAAGTCTAAGCCTGTTCATCGATCAAATGAGTAAGATTAAGAAAGATGATGAATCATTAATATAGACATACAAATGCACACACACACACACACACACACACAGTTCAATACAATTATTTTCCTTCTGTATGCATGCAATGCACGAGTTCTGAGAGTACCCAGTAAGCGCAGCCAGCTGATCCGCGTTATTGAAACCCCTTGACTTCCCCTGAGCAAGGATGGTACGACCCGGTTCGCTGGCTGCCTGCAGATTTCAGTGTAACGACATCGTACCGAAAGAATTATGGATTTTATTCAATCATCCCTTTTAACGATTCTGTGCATGCCATCAGGCTCAACATACTTTACAATGTTCCTCAAACGTTTATTTATAAACAGGTATAACTTTGATGATATAATATTAAAGAGAAACAAGTTAAACTTACCAAAATTTGCGGCTATGCCCGAGCCAGACAGGAGGCAACACAACCGGTGGGCAACGTAACACACGTAAATCAGTGCAATTCCGGTTTCCGCGGAACTCATAGCAAACTTCCCAAAATGAGACAAAGCTCCCAATTGGTTTAATCTTTTGACGGGGGTATTATTCATCCAATGGAAATGCTTTATATATCAAACTGTTCAGAATAACCTGAAGGACTTCAATCTTTTTCCGGTGATGAAAAATAGCCCACTCCCGGCAAGAAACCGCTAGATATAGTCGGAAGAGTTCAGTAAGAAAGATCGATACCACAGAAATTTTGACCAAATTAATGAAAAGTGAGCAATAAATGACGGTGCAATGGAACAACAAAAAATCTTAATTTTTACATCATCATAAAGAAGAAAAGTTAAATTTTCTAATGCTCTTTCCGGTGGTGAACTAGGCCGATCGAATCAGAAGATATGGTTGAAGAAAGGAGGAAATTACACATTTTTACTGCTATTTACTGCAGCGCGCGGTGGGTTTAAAGAGGTTGATGCTTAAGTGTATGGGTAAAATCCATATGATGAGGAGGAATAGGAGAAGGAGGACTAGTGGAAGAAGGAGGAGGAAGAAGAAGAATAAGAATAAGATCATACGAGGAGGAGGAGGAGGAGAGAAACAGAGGAAGAAGTCTAAGATTTTTTTTTTCTTTTGGGTCTTCTTCTGTTTATTTCAATTGAGCAAGATGAAAATGAATCATGTCATTATCCCAACGGTAGCTTTGATTATTCTTAGTGATGATATTATGGAGAGTATAGTATCACATTGAAGTTCTAAGTTGAGAAACAAAGTACATTTACTAGCTTTATGATGTTCTACCTGTTGAAATATTAATTCTTGTGTGAATATAGTTCATGATTTGTATGTTTTGCAAGTGTTAGTCTATTCTCTCTTTAAAATTGAATTTGATAAGTATGAACAGATCTAGATCTTACCGCTTTGGAAGAATATCTGAGAGCCGCAGCTGAATTGTTCGATGTGGTTCAGACAAGGGATGTTTAAGTTTATCGAATGCAAGTTTAATTCCTTCAACATAAATACCAAGCTGTAAAGTAACTACACGTTTCTCTTGCACATTTCTCCTGCTTTGCCCTGATAATCGGTTAAGGGGTGGTACCAGGAAAAGTTTAGAAAGTATGTTTTTATTTGACTGCAAAAAGTGCGCATGCAGATAATACTGATTCTTATATCCGGGCGGCGCCTTTTTGAAAGACTCAATGTTCACGTAGCAGGTTCTCGTGCGTCTTGGTCAGAAAGTGATCCGCAAACTTTTGTCCTGGACGCTGTGTATCAATGTATATGTATAATCATGGCATGTGCTTCCAGCGGCACAAGCTACCGCTTCCACCGTGTGGACGCATCTGAGATGAAATACTTGTACAACCAAATAATGCCATGTCATATGTAATATAACAACAATGAGTGTTTTATTTGTATTATCTGGAATTTTGTTCCTGCTATTAACACTGCAAAGTTAACGTACTGTCTTCTTTATTTCAGTATGGGCATGGCTGGAAGAATTATACCCAGTTCATACCTCTGTGTCCATAATATAGACCTTTGCATTTGATTTGTGCTCACGCCAGCTGAACTGGCTGTCCGGCACTCTAAGGAGAAGTCGTGTACTAGTGTACACTGTATTGTAATAATATGCCATCAAGCCTAACCTTTAGGGCCTTCTATACGATCTTCATGGTCCATGTCCCACTTCCATGCAAGACCTCAGAGTATGCTTTTTTTTCATACGAGTACGATTTTTATACAACTTTGGCAGATTAATGAACCGTGGAAAAGTTAAACTGCTCTTGTTGCACTCCATGGTGGTGTTGCTTATTTCATGGTGTACCGGTACTTGTGTATTTAACTTCGGGTTTTCTTTAAAGAGTACTGCAGTAAATGCAGATGGAGTGAATAGGCCTTCGTGATGCAAACAAAATTAATGCACGCTGGTGACATTCATGGATTTGTATAGAATCTGCACGGATCGATGACTTGATACTCACCTGGCAATTAAGATAGATGCATAAAGATAGACGGATGGATAGATTGGTGGATAGATTTAAAGGAAGAGAAAGGAGAACGGCAAGGGAAAGAGAGGGAGAAAGGAAATAAGATTGTGATAAAGGCGGATGGAGAGAAAAAGAACAAACAGATCAGACAGGCCGAAAAGCTACGCATCCACCAATGTACAAGGAATAAAGGGGAATTCCAGTGCAGTTGAAAGTTAGTATGAATAGGAGTACTAACAATTTCTTCACACAGCAATGAACATTTTTAAAATCAAAATCGGACAAAATATAAGGAAGCTCTGAAATTTTGAAGCTTCCGCTAATTTTCAGGAAACGGTTCTTGGACAGTATATGCAAATAATGAAGTGTTGATGTCATCCCCTGATAACTTGTCATATAGTTTGTACAAAAAAAAATGAAATATCGTTTTTAATTCAAACGCATTTATGCCCCATCTCAAATCCAGATTCATCTAACTGATCATTATTCTGAAGTCGTTCAACCAGGAATAACATCATGTTTTACATGTTTTACACTTTAACAACAGAAATACTGAATTTCGGGGTTTTTTTATACACGACCAGAGGAAAATTGTGAGGTAAAAACATCATCAGCTCACACACTTGCATATTCATATCAACTGTAAGAGAACTGTTCTGCAGAAATTAGCGAAATTTCACAATTTCATAACTTTTCATTTTCATCCAATTTTGATCATAAAATTTTCACTGTTGTACTAGTATAACTCTTCTTATTATATTTACTGTTAACTGGACAGGAATTCCTCTTGAAGGGATCTCTACAAGAGATCTTCACCCGACATGCTATACGCCCAACATAATTATCTATAATTTTACAAGGTCACCATATCTCAGTGGTGGAAGTAAGATCATCCTTTGATCATGTTTGATTGGCCCTTCAAGTATGGGTCTTATGATAATTAGCAACGAATCAATTACTGCACGATGGGTTAGTAGTTCCTGTTTCAGGTTTGCAACAGCATAACGGCATGCATGGAGAGAAGGGGGACATAAAATCTCCGTATGCGCATGGAATTTTCTGCATTTTTTCTTATCAGATAGTGGACTTATCAGATGTATCATTATGCTAATAGTTTATGAACACACATTTTGTGTGTGTGTGTGTGTGTGTGTGTGTGTCCCAGCTGTGACTGATATTATCATACAAGTGCACTAAGAATCGCCAAAAGAGCTACATTATATAAAGTAATTTTTTATTTCATTGTGTACTGTGAGCAGTAAAGGGTCAGGATCTGGTAAGGTATTAGTATGTATAAAAAGATATCAGGGTAGACATTCTGGGCTTTTTATCCTCTCAAGCATGAAGTTCATGGAGTTTAACGCATTTAGATTTGGCAGCCCTAATCGTAATTTGGATGAACGTGTGCAATCAGTGTGGATTGCCAAATTCCTAACTTACCTCAAGAGCGATGGATTGTGCCTTTATTGGTCATGTTGGATACTTAAAGACGCTCTTATAGGGGATGATTATGATGATGTTGAACATTATTATTGTTGAAAGCAAGAGATCAGTAAGTAGGCCTATAGATGAGTGAAGATATGGAGTACGATTTTTCTTCATTTTGTCTTCCTCTTCACGTCAAGTGAAATTTTTAAGATCGCAACTGCTGATAAATATTACATGTCTGTAAAAAGAGATTTTTTTTGTCCGACATGTCTGTTCAAAATGTAGATCAGAATCAGATGTTGCGATCTTTAAAAAATCATTTGTACAGAGGGAGACAAATTGAAGAGAAATCATATCCCATCATCATTGTTGTTATCTTTGTCATTATGTATTCTGTACTGCTACTTGTACCACTATGTGTCGTACGATCTTACTATTCAAATTCTATCGTCAATAAAAGCAATAAATACTCTCTCAGACCGCATTCTTTGAAAGCGTCAAATCGTGTGTGGCCTTCAATATTGATGATGATATAAATATGTTTCAATCCAATTCTCCATTCTTATGGCATTTCAATTCGCGATCACTTCTTTCACCCCTATTTCATTCTTTCGTCCACGCCCTCTTCCATCCAGCGATGTTTACCTCTTGCCACCTCCGCCAGTGTGCTACCACTACCAGTGAAGATGAGTTTCCTTAAGTCCATGTACCTTTCCCTCGCCGTTTTACGCCGTCGAACATGGGAGGGTCACGTAGGAAAACCCGTAGACGGAAAAAGAAAAAAAAATAGTCGTCAAAGGAATTCGCACGCTTGGGCGCGCTCATTGTCGACAACCCCTACGACTTTCTGCGCTCTCATTGTTCGTGCGCAGCGAAGACGCGATGAGTAAAAGGAGAAGAACTGGGCAGGGCACACGAGCCAAGCCGAGACGCTCTCTCCACGCTCTCTACCCCTCCATTCACGGCTAAGTATTCTCTATAAAAAGGCCTATACAAGTAGCTGGTATACAAAGTGACAAATTCAACCTTTCAACCTCGCATTTTCCACATAGAAGAAGAGGGAAGGACTGAATGGCAAAGGTACCTTTGCTGTAGTAAGCTAAGAGGGGCGGTGACAAGCTATAGGGGATCGTGGTCATTTTTTGAGCAAACACGTCGGATCGTCGGCTTCTTGAAAGCATCAACGCTTTCCTCGTTGGGCTACTTCGTAAAAATCATGTGATACTCCGGGATCCCGTTTCCGTTTTTAGCGTTATGGTTTTGATATCTCTCGCCATTTGATATCTCAACGCCAACACCGACGTCGCTTTAAACTGACGCGTCTGCTACACACCTGCAGGTATGTACTTACACTGTGCTATACCAAAAAAGAGTGAATTCGTTCTTTAAAGTACCTCGAGGTCTTTGTTTGCTACTGACAGTGTGGTCGTAATACGGACCAAAGGAGTTTATCTTGTTTACGAGAAAGCCCACCTAATACTTAATACATCGAAATGGTTCCGTCCTTCTGAAACAAACACTGGGCTGTTTACAGAGTGATCGAAATAATATGCAACATATTCAATTGAGATGTCAGTTATTATATAGATATTAGTACTTACGTAAAGGTAATGCCTTTTTAATTGTCAATGCGTGAACGATTGCAGTCATCAAACTTTTTTTTAATTTTATGTTTGAGCAGTTTAGCTTCTTTGATTCTCTTTTCCTATTCGCATCATTCAACCGTTTTTGCTGGAGTAGTATAAAGAGGGACGAATATTTGGGTATATGTAGAGCGTCTCGGCGTAATATATCCAGTTTTGGACGTTGCTGAGTATCCACGTAGAAGAAGTAGAAGTCTATCTACACGTATTATGAAGATCAGTTTATATGAAGTTAAATATTATACGTGCTCTTCACACTTGTGATTGCCACCTTTACTAATTTTTCTAGCACTATTATAGAAACCTGGGTATCGTCTTGAAGTGGACAACATAATCATACAGGCAAGAGTTCCATATGTGCCCCAGCTAAAATTGACCAAAAAAAGTGATACCGTACACTCTTAGAAAAAAAGGTTCTTTTGAGCACCATTAAATGGTTCTCAGCACTGTCACAATAGCGACACCCTTTTTGGTGCTCGTGAGAACCTTTTTTAAATGGTGCTTGTCGGCACCTTTTGCAAAAGGTGCCCATTAGAACCTTTTTCCCGATGAAATGGTGCTCGTGAGTACCATTTGAAAGGTGCCCATGGGCACCTTTTTGACTAAAGATGGGCACCTTTTTGACTCTTTTTCAAAAGGTGCTCATGAGAACCATTTCATTGGAAAAGGTTCTAATGGGCACCAATGTTAAAAGGTGCTGACAGGCACCATTTAAAAAGGTTCTCACAGGCTCCAAAAAAGGTGTCGCTATTGTGACAGTGCTGAGAACCATTTAATGGTGCTCAAAAGAACCTTTTTTTTTTTTCTTAGAATGTAGTATGTGAATTGATGTCTGTGTATTTTTGGTGTGTTTCACACACAGTGCTGGTAAGTTGCTTCACTGGCACCATTCTTAAAGGTACATTTGTACATATCTGCATTGAAAATGTGCATCACAAACTCATTTGAAATGAAATGAATTGAACTGAATTTCATCTCATCAGTCAAACGTACGTACAAAACATACATATTAGCAATACATAAGCATGTCATACATTATCGTTGACACTGGAAAAGAAAAGCAAGGATAGCACACCCATGCACACACAGTTTCACAAGCATGAATACAAACATGCACATGAAGAGTTTGTTCGCAAAAACCGTTAAGTCCATATTTGCCAAATGGAGATATTTGCGATTAAAGGTTAATGAAAATAAAGAGAATAATAAGAAAATGTTTGCTCCTTTTGACCATAACTTCAAAAATGTACCTTTTATATGCAGTGACCAATATATCATTTAAAAGGTATTATTTTGTACTTTATGACAGAGACCGTACTTCAAAATCTTCAAAAAAGGACTTATCGGATTTTGCAAACAAACTTTCACATGTACATGGAATTCACCAATATTTTTTCATGAAACATCACTCAATAACTGAAAATCATAGAAATTTGCTCTTTCACAAATTTGCAGAAATGTATTTATTCACCCTAAACTTTTACAATCTAAAGGTGAGGTTTGTATTTGTCATGTTATAATCTGTCAAATATTCTGAACAAAATATTTTCATTTGTTTACTAATCTTTTTCTCCACAATGTGTCATTTGTGTACCGAGCAGTTCTTGAAACACCATCACACATCTCTGTACAGATGATATGAAATAGCAAGAGGTGCATCAGGCTTTTGAAATACATAACAAGATTTCTAACTCTCTGTGAAATAATTCCTGCATGGATGAGATGCAGTAATTGTGTCAGTCTTAAGATAGGCAGAAGTCAAGTACATTACTTTAGTAGTATGAGGAACTTTTTCCACATATTTGTCTGCTTGTTTGGTGTTGGGTTTTTTCTTTTAAAGCATATTTGTCCTAAAAGGAACTACAAAGGGCAGGAAAACAATTCCATTAAACAGGACCTTTGGTATTGTCACAGAAAACATACATTATATTGCTGGTATGATACTTGGGAGAGGATAAGCTTTACACTTCTCCACTTCACTTCACTTCACATTTATAACGTTGAGTACTTGAATTAACAAATCTTTGTTTGTATACGAGTGACCTTTTTTTTTTTGTTCTGCAATTTGAAAGTACCATAGACACATCTATACAACTGCAAATACAAGAAGAGTATCAATTCAGGTTAATCATGACCTCTGACAATTTACAGCATGTCCTACGAAAACACACACACACACACACACACACACACAAGAACACATTGTTTTATAATGTGAAGGATAATAAGAATCCCAAGGGGAAATAAGAGCTAGGATACCACACCCACATAGTTTCACAAGCATGAATGAACAAGATTCCTCAACCATGATCTAAAATATATAACATTGGGAATCAATAAAAATTTACACTTTTTTAAAAGCAGAGCCATAAATTCATTGGAGTAAACTATATACAATGCAGGCCTAAAGCTGAGGTTTGAATTTGTCCTATAACCTGCCTATGACAATAATATGTTGTTAGCATTTGTCATTTTGTTCACCAAATTTGGCAACAGTCTTTTAAACACCACCACCACGTACATGTACATACAAACATTTTGTATTTCTGCAAAAACAATATAAAGTGGTGACAAGAGGTGCATCAGTGCTTTGAAATTAATTACTTTTGTACATAATCTTCAATTCTCTACACAATACGTAATTCCTGCATGGGTATAAATGCAATAAGTTTTACCAGTCTAGGTGCAAACTTTAAAAGTGTGCAGAAATCGACCACACAATGACTGGAGAAGTATAAAGAGCATTTTCCGTTTGTGCTTTTAAAGTTTAAAACTATGAATGACTCCACTTCTCAGATTGGCATCTGGTCTGATCTCATTATGTCTACCCCCCCCCCCCCCCCATACAGTTGATTCAAAGTTGTTAAATGCAAATTTTAGTGAAACATTATCACTGGTACATTGTAAGTTGCAAATAATGTATTGGGATCATAACAAAACATATGTGACCCTCCATCACACAAACCAACAAAAAGTCGCCAGACATGAATTTTTGGTTGACGGCAGATTCTGAAAGAGCAGCTATAAAATACACTATAAGTCAATGCAAACGGACTTACCTACCCTATCTACATATTTCTAAAAGGTTGTCTCTGGCAGCATCAGGATTTTCTCTTTAACTCAGCTCATTCTTGGCTAGCGTAGGTTTCTGGTCGATGCTGTCAACGGGCTATCTGGGCTAAAATTGTCATTCTGATCGATGTATTCTTTTGGGCACCCAGCTCATTCTTGACTAGCCCAGGGTTCTGTCTGATGCTGTCAACGGGCTATTACGGGCTGTCATTCTGATCGATGTATTGTCGTAGCCACACAGCTCATTCTCGACTAGCCCAGGGTTCTGGCTGATGCTGTGGATGGGCTATCCCGGGCTCTTATTCTGATCGATGAATTCTTGTGGCCGCACAGCTCATTCTTGGCTAGTGTTAAGCCTACGGTTCTGGCCGATGTTGTCAACGGTCTATCACGGGCTGTCTCTCTGATCAATGTAGAGTCTACCTTGTTCCCTAACCGCACCAGCGACCCACTTAAACACGTCCGTACTGGTTATCGTCCCGGCCGGAGTTACTTGTTCCCTGGTTTCTGTGCATGTTGGTGTGTCCACTTCCCTGACATATGAATTGAAAGATACAATAAACCTACACCACGTTAATAAAACAAAGTCATTGCTATAATTCGATAAACAGAACACAGCATTACATGACGTGACTCCTTACTTAGAACAAGCCTGAAAACATACTGAAGAGATTTTGACCTAACAGTTAGGCCTACTGGGCTGTAGACAGACCTCGTATTGGCTCTAACATTAACACTAACAACAGTTATAAACTTATAGAACAAATTTCCTTATTGCATGTACCGGTATAGACTTCTAGGCCTTACCCCGGGGCGCTCCTTGTACACAGTTATATCTTTGCGTTCGGGCTGTGTGTCGGAGTTTGTAGTAGACTCTACTTTTGATAGGCATAAACGTTACATGCAGGCCTAACTAAGTTACTTAGCCCGGCCCAGTCGCTGTAAAAACGTGACAGCCATGCTCCGCACAGCGTCTTTTCGGGCTAGCCCATTAATTGCTATGCCAAATTTCTAATTGTAAAGTGTTAACGTTAGGCCTAACATTGTTAGATCTGGATCAACTGTACCTGGTAAACATTACACAAGATAGCAGCTTCGATCAAATTAGATCTAACATAAGGATCTTACCGTTAAAGGTTAATCACTGACTGAAAACGAAAACTGAGTGATGAATCTAACTGGATTTTGTACAAACGAATGTCATCTAAAAATGAGATAAAACCACATTAAAACTAAAAATCTTACCTATTCTCCTAATTTGTGATGACTGAAGTGGCGAAAATGGAATTGACAGTGACACGTTTCCAGTCCACTTTGACAAAATTAATGTCTAACGTTACCAGGTGCCGTTCGTTTCCCATGGGTACGGGTGTGATGCATAGAGCTAGAACGTTTGTACTGTGTATGTGTGTCTACTAGCCGTTTGCTGCTGCATGCATGGTATTGCATTGGCACTCTGCCCGCTGTGGATGTGGTGGTAGGTTTGCATAGGCAGGCGCTAGGCAGGCTAGGCAGCACAGGGCTACATCGCGGCGGTTACATACACAAGATTCCCATGCGGTGGTGCAACAGTGCAGTACTAGTATGTGTGCGTTTACGCGTACGCAATCTGATCGGGCGCTAAAATTGGATGGTGGCAGCTGTCAGTTGGCACGCAGCCAAGAGAAGTCATTAGTCTACGATAAAAACAATATGTACTTTTTATTATCACAGCAGTAGAAACAAATACAATATTTTTGTACCAATACCACATTTTTGGTGATTCTTACATCTGGCATTCGAATATACAGCAAGGGAAAAAATGAAAGTGGACCTAAAGATATTGTTTGACCTGCAGGAGTACCACAAATAACACTCGGAGACTGGGTCGCATACTAGCAAATGGTGACGAACGGAACCATTTCGATTGGGAACCACAGAACTCTTACACATAGAAGAATCATACCCATTCACAACCCCCTGAGCTCGGTGTCGCCACCGCGCACCCCGGATGCGACGCCTCAGTGCACACGCCGCCATGTTGCTTAGCGGTACCTCCGCAGCTCCTCGCGAGTACGGTACGGTCAACTCACTGATCGGACAGTATGACAGCCGCTATAGCCCTTGATATTTACTTGAACTTGTAAACTGTCAAACTGGTACTTCTCAATCCAGCGTTGACCACAGATTCATGTACTCATTTATGTTATTTATTTCACACTCTTCCCTGAAAGTTGTCTGTAGTGAAACAGGTGTTTTTTCCCCTTTCGGATAGATCTATTTGACTTCGGAGACGTGATCTGCTTTGGTATAAAATAATCTAAGACGCGCGCCTGTCCTTGTCTGTGTCCTGCCATTTTTCTGATACCCCTCTCACCCCTATGTCTTGCATTTTCCCCCTCCAATGATATTGTAAGAAGATGTGTGTTCGTGCTTTTGATTTTTCTCCCATTAAACAGGTCAAATTAAATTTCCAGTCAGTCCAGTTGTAAAAATCAGTGATTTGTGGATATGATCATGTAATACATCTTCCCCATCTGACACTCGTTCAACATATGAGAAATTTGGAAGACAACATCACCTTAATTATCTATATTCCTGCTGTTATCATTATCATTAGTAGTGTGTAGTACAATGTAGTTACCACTATTGCACATATTGGTATAGGAAGCAATGTGCCTATAGGCATGTATACACTGTATATCTGTATACATGAATAAAACAGAAATCGAGTTCATGCTAATCACCAACAATTTATTTCACCACACCAATTTTTGAGCGATTTGCAACAACACTTGAGAAAGAGCGAATCGCTCAAATATTTGTGTGCTGTAAATAAATTGTTGGTGATCAACATGAAATTGGTTTCTGTTTTACTTTCGATATCATGATATTGCTGCACCAACATGTAGACTACCTGGTACTCAATCAATATATATATATATATATATATATATATATATATATATAATTATCTATGTATATATATATATATATATATATTATATATATATATATATATTCACACACTCACACACACACATTACAAGCATGAACTCCTTTCAAGATTGTCTTCCACAAAAAACAGAAAGTTAAGTTGGACAGAGTTAATTTTCCTGATTTTTTACAATTTATTTGACATTCATCAAGGTCAAAGTTGATTGCTGAGAATCAACCACAGTAAAGTGATATACCATTTGCTTGAAGTACACGTACCATTATCATACCTAATACGGCGGCTATAATCACAGGCAGTACATGCGTCAGGAACATATTATGCAAATGATAGGCAAGACCACCAGTGTCGCAAATTTGTGACAACTATTGTAATCACAAAATCAAATGCATCTATAATGGACATGCAATAGGGCAACAACATAAAATTCATGAATAATGAACACTGTCTGGCAAGATTATCTAAGGCAATACATCAATATAGTGCACAATTTCACTTGCCCTTGATAACTTCAAGCGTGATTCAAAAAGAAAATCCTAATGAGTGTAAAAACACACTATGGTATAGTATGAAAACATATTGTGTTGATCCGCATGCACTATGGCAATATAAATCTACGAATTATGAACACTGAAAAGAACACCAAATGCATTCCTGGCAACAGTATTAAAGGCAATACATTTGTAAATGTAAGATTTCACTCGTACTTAGCTCAGCATGATTCAAGATTAAATCCTTAGTAATGAGTTTAACAAACACTATCCCATACACTGTATAGTATGAAAACATAATTTGGTAGCAACATGTAAGCAAAACAAGTATCACAGATATACAACAAATGTTGTATATCACGAAAGCAAATGCCTGTATAATCAACTATCATGCAATATAGCAACAACATAAAATCCATAAAGAATGAACACTGTCGGGCAAGAATATCAAATGCATTCTTGGCATAACAATATCAACTAAAGGCAATACATGAACATCTGTATAATGCAAGATTTCACACGCACCCATTTGCTTCAAACGAAATTCAAGGTGAAATCTAAAGAGTGTGAAAACATACTACACAGCATCTCAAAGTATGTACATGTAGGCAAAACAAGTGTCACAAATAAGACAACTACATGTATTGTATATCATGAAAGCAAATGCATGTACAATCACTTAGCATACAATATGGCAGCAAAATAAAACCATGAATAATGGACACTGGCAAGAATATTAAAAAAATACCAAAGGCAATACTGCATAATCCAAGATTTCACTTGCACTTGTTCGCTTCAAGCACAATTCAAAATGAAATCCTTATGAGTGTGAAAACATACTATATGGTATAGTACGAAATGTTAACGTGGCAACAATATGTAGGCAAGACAAGTCTCGCAAATACATGTATGACAAATATTGCATATTGCGAAAGCAATGTCCTGGGGTTACTTTAATACTAGAGTACACAGTCAGTCTAGACAATCTAGTATCTAAACGACCATAGTGTTGTCACTGACACTGACACTGGCCCACCACTGGTACTGTGACTCTAACTACCTAGACAAGAATAAATCTACGTGTAAAGTTTACACCTAAGCTCAAATTTACACAAATTTACACTTTTTTCATGTACAAAGCTGTTTGCCCCAACTCACAACGTACAGAGTGTAATATAGCCCCAGGGCCTAAATTAGGCCTAGATCTAACTGATCTTTTTTATTTTGCATAGTAGTTGGTGGTAAACAGATATGTCGACGGCAAACACAAAATCCAGTGTCTGGGACTACCTTTGCTACTGCGCTCACAAGAAAGCCAACATACGACCGATCCGCCTAGTTGTAACGTTACTTGGGGAATTACTACTTCTTATTCTCATCATGGCTTGGTGTCAAACTTACCTGTTTCCAAATCCTTTTTTCAAGTGATTTGTGCAGTTTACAGCCGCACAATATGGCATTTTAATGCCTCGCTCAAGGTCTCGGAACGTCAGAAAAACACGGTACAACATGCAGTCACTGTATGTGGATAGCGTCTGCTGGGATTTGCACGCAAAAAAGTTCCGCTAAGCAAAATGGCGGACGTCACGTGACAATGAGTCGAGCGACGGCGACAAAACGGGTGGCGAGTGATTCTTCTATGTGTAAGAGTTCTGTGTTGGGAACCATTTATAGGTGCTCATCGGAACCATTTTGCGAGAACCATCTGATGAGAACCATTTTGGAGCCGACGAGAACCATTTGAGAACCTTTTTTTCTTAGAGTGTATGTACAAGTTATATGATTAAATTCAGGTGGCTTTAGGAATAGTATAGGCCAAGGGTAATGCGGACCTTGCATTCCCAGGTTAGTGGGGGTACATACAAATGTAAGTATATCTTCATTATACATATAGACAAATACTAACTAGTATTTTATCCATTTTAAGTCGCATATTCATGCAATGATAGTATGTTGTGCGTGTTGTAGTTTACTTTCTTAAAGATGGGAACAAACAACACCGATTTCCTCTGCATTATGACGGCATAAAAGCAATAAAGGACATGAAATTAATCTTACATTATTCTTTTTATCACAAAATCTTTCCGTTCCAGTCTTTGCTTGCAAAAAGTGAATAAATTTAGTTTTGAATATAATATGTACACGTAAGTGCCGCATCAATACACATAAATGCACTATACGACATGCTCAACACGTAGAGAAAAAAAAATACCCCCAGAAATAGAAATATGACATTTACTCATGTACATGTACAAGTTGTATATTGTTGGAATACTTTGGTACCGCCCAGCTTCCTTTGTCATTGAACTATTAAAATCAATGGATGTACATTGTAAGTAAGCACTATGGCTTTGTTAAATTCACCATATTGAAAGTGTTTTCAATTTGACATGTCTAATTTAAGAAAATGAACACCGCTATCACACAAAGGAAATCAATTTCTTTTTTAAGAAAGCACTTCAAAACTTATGTTTTAGAACAAAAGGGCCTGCAGTAAGTGGATCATCGCCTCTTAGTGTTAAAAGTGAATATACAGTACATGTATATAAGGCCCATGGGCCTTATATGCTAAAAGCGTTATACTGTACGTACAGACATCTGTTTGATACACAAGTAGATCTTCACTGTATTGTACATTATACTTCATATAAGCATGCTAAATTCAACATAATAACATACTACATTCTAAATATAAGTATAGGCCCTGTATACATTGGCATAATGATATGAATATAATAGATCTTTCAGATAAATTGATATTGATGATTCAGGTGAAGGCCGTTAGTTATTTCTCATCAAATATTATGTATTGCTAAGGGTTGCTGATTTATGACCTTTAGCACTTACAATACAACATAGCTCACACCATATGGGTTAAATGGTGCGAGATACAGAAAGACTTAATACACATTAAGAATGTAAAATAATTTTATGCATATTTCTACGTATGGCTTATACAAAATGCTGAATTCGGTGTAAAAAAAAACCCCACATTTAGTTTTGCTAAAATGCAGTAGATTTTCTTTCATTCTACTCCAGAAGACAATATAGATCAGTCACAGCGGCGAAATAAAATGCTCGTCGGTACTACATGACGTATACATACATTGTAAGGATGTAAGTTCAGATATTTTTGTTCAGGCTGATAATAAAGCGGCTTGGGGAATTCTTCGTATCAAATAGGGTTACTGAAGTGTACATGTATACTAGCTAGCGTAAGCGTGTGATACGAGTGTTAGACACGTTACACATGTGCGGTTGAGAAGGACATCACAAAAGCCTTGTTAGCCTTGAAAACACAGATCCCTTTAACAAAAATATGAAGAAGAAAGGAAGGCGAGATAACCCTTGCGTTGCATTCTAACGAGTATGATATCAAAACATTTCAATGATGTTCCAAGGCCGGGATATCTGAGGAGTTCGAACCGCTCCGAACAATAATGGAGTCTCGTTTTAATAACAAAGGGAAGCTATGGGCGTTATCTGCGCATTTATAGAACAGTTGACCCTTCCTAAGACTGTACAATGTCTTCACTGACAAAAGCATGTCATTCGTGTGTCGTAAACAGGGCCTTGGGGCTTTTATCTGCTGTTTATTATAGACCACATTCGCTTATTTAAGTATCACGGAAAACGCCCTATTTCATGGAATATCTGGTTAAAGTGAGAAGCAAAAGACTTGGGCGAGTTTTAGGTGTTACAAAAAAAAAAAAAACAGCGGATGGATGATGTGTAAGAATAAGGGTTCATGAATATATTGGAAAAGGGGATATCAGGAATTTGAAATGATGTTGTTTCAGACTGGCACAAGCAAGTTTTTTTTTTTTTTTCTTGTACGTGTGAGCTTTATGCTATCATGTCTTTATTTCTGCATCACAATGTAAACGAAAAGAAAAACAAAAACAAAACGAGTATGATGGTTCTGGAGTATAGGCTTACAAGATTCGATAATACACTGATAAACAAAGAATAAATACCTGTGTTAAAGCCTCTCCCATATTCCTTTTTTTCTTGAAAAAAAAAAAAACAACAAGTCGCAAATCTCATATTGCTGTTAGTATTCATAAATCTTGTTCCAGGATAAATCATGTACCTTAGTGGTTTCTTAAAGTAAAATTAGGGTCACTGTTCGTCATAATTCATAAGAAAATAAGATAACAATGCAGTTTTTCTTTCATGATTTGGTGATCTTGATCATTAAATTTACGCTTCGGTCCGATTGGATGTGGTATACATTACATTAACAAGGGATGGTGGCTGAAATCAATACGATCAATTCGTTGATAGTGATAGCCAACCAATATCGCTATCGTTTCCAATGTAGGCCTACTTTTTATACTCGAAACTGCCTTTTTCCTCCATTTTTAGTATTCTTTGATTGTGTGTTTGTGGCGTGTTTGTGACTGTATGCGAATTAGCCATAGCTACATTATGCTCTATAATGGTGTATTGGATATACCTTTGATATGTGCATATTCTATGATTATTGGTTTGTTTAGTGTGTGGTTTTGGTGAATATTCTCAACAGGTCACAATATGTGTTGTTTTTTATCCTTTCTTCAGGAATAAGGGCTCCAATCAGAATACAAGCGCATGTTGATTCTCTAGAGATGTGTTTTGATATCATTTAGTACGCGCTGTCATGGCTTTTTATTTACCGAATTAATGAATGAATGAATGAATGAATGAATGAATGAATGAATGAATGAATGAAAAAGGGGACAAAGTATATAAGTTTTAAAGAATATGTATTCTGGGATCATTATTTGTGTAGGCCCCTACTAATTCAAGGTGATAAGAAACTGGTATATTGGCCTATATTGTAAGTTAAAAGCAGATATTCATGACAAAATGTAAGTAGATGATAAGAGGTCATCCCAACAAGACCGATACCCTTGAGTCATACAGCCCATGAGTTCGACACTAGGCAAATAAAGCCCATGAGACCGACACTAGGTAAAACCAGCCCACGAGTTCGACAGATACAACACGGGGTTTAATGTGTCGGTCTCGTGGGCCTTGTTTGCTTAGTGTCGAACTCATGGGCTGTATGATTCGTGGGCTGTATACTTAAGTAACTCGTAGGCTGTATGACCCGTGGGTGTTAGTCTCCTGACGTGCACCCAATAATATTACGGACTTCAACATAGATGTATATTGCCGCGATGTTTGAGACGCACCTTACAGTATTGACGACAAGAATTTCATATATTACTGGTATTATTTCTGGAACTGGAAAACCACTATGGCACTCAATGACGTATATCACCAAAATGTTCTTCTTTTCACCCGAATTCTAGATTTCAGAGTAAAAAGATGCTTTATAATTTTGTCGAAAACAACGCTTGTATACCTCTAATACACCGGTTTTCAGCTAAACCAGTCGAAATCACAAAAAGCGTGACTATTCATCTTCCCGTTGTTGTTAGAATCCTCTACCAACTAAAAATGGGAGCTAAAGATTAGCATCATTAAGTTGCACTTGCCACTTGGCGCTCAAAAAACCAGAAACTGCCCGCTATAGCTAAAGTACGACTGAAGAACGCACTCTCTGTGGTGTAGGCCTCTACACCTTTTGCGAATGAAAGTATCAAGCAGTGCTAAATAGTCTACAAATCAATTTCTGAAGAGCCATTGTCCTGCTTGAAAAGCACGTCACCTAAAATGGTCGGAAAAATAAGGAAAAGAGACACTCTCGCACAATCGGAGGAATGTTTACGAAAGGGCGTTCAATAAAACACGGCTTGTTTGGCTCGCTCGTTCTCAATAGCTGATCGCTCGGGACACACGCAGCACAACGGTAGGCTTTTATAACAATACACAAGCAAGCGGTGAAATGCCCGACGCACAGCGATGCATGGGCGCCACTATTGCTTTGTCAATGCATATTACACTAGTAATCTCAGTCTAGAGCAATGGACGGCTTTCCAGTTTTTTAAAAAAAAGCTATAGGACTACTGAGTGTCACTTTCTAACATGTTTTATTACCTAACATCCGTATTCAGTACTTTAATGCACCGGTGAGCATGCAACGTACTGTATGTGTTACTGTAACTGTAAAATGAAGAATCAGTCTTGGTTCCAGCTTCTTTGATTCAGAACACAATTTGTCTGACTTGTTGATCTTTCTCAGCTATTTTTTTTTCTTTCCATATTGAAATCGAAGTAGGGAGATCTAAAGTTTTTTCTGCCGTAGCTCTTTCTCGTCATCATTGTTATTCCTTCCTTGCTTATGAATGTATGAGCATGTTCATCATTTGGGAAGAGAATTGCTAGCAATTATCACAGACTCCCTTTAACAGATCCTATATTTATACTCTGATATTTATTGCATTTACATGGACACGCTGGTCGCTTTTTATGCGTAACAAGACTAGTCAGAACATGAAATCTTTAAACTTTCAGTCAAGACGTATCCAAACAAGAAAATGTTATTCCTTTTTTACCTTCACCGCATTCAACAGTTTCTAAACAATGCAAATTTAGGGCTTTGGCGTTGAAAGGCTTTCGTCATTTTTGCTTCTCGATTGCCATGATGTTATCCATCCCCATACTGATGGAGATTTTTACATCTGTATCAGCGTATTTTTTAGGCCTCATTTGTATTCATCCGCTCTTTTTTTTTTCTTTTTTCGTAAATTTCATATTTTTCAGTTGCACCCCCATATCTCAAATTTTACCGTATCTCCTTGTGCGCGATATAAAACAAATTAGAAGTTTTTGTATATAGGAAGATGAATGAAATATAAAAAAGGTTAAACACCCCCCTAAAAAAAAAAAAAAAAAAAACGGAGGATCGATTTTAGCTTGTTCAAGCCTGAATAAAAAGGCAACAAGGCTACAGCGAATCTTGATTTTAAAGATACAAGTATTTAACCCTTACCCTAACACCCCTATGCACTGTACAATGAAAATTATACGTCAGAATGTTCGATATTATGTTAGTTGGGTTATCGTGGACACTGTACAGTGTCTCAACTTGCCTCTCAGTCTCCCCAGTCATCTTATTGGTCGATTGTGTTGCCATGGTTACAGATCGTCTATTGGGCCGAGGATGGAGAAAGAGCAGCAATATGAATCCAAAACCACCAATGAGATCGCGAGTAGAGGGTATCTTGAGGTCGAGGAGACGCGGATGGTAACCTATGCGCACGTATTCAACGGAATCTTGTTTGTGAGTACCTTTTACCACATTTCTATGGACTTTATCTTGAACTACATATACAGGCCCGAATTCACGAAGGTGGTACAATTGAAACCATGGTTTAAATCATGGACAAAGACCGTAATTTTGTATGGGGAGCCAAGTGTCGCATGGCCTATTTCGTTACGAAATCAGTCATTTCGTCGACGAAACGACGATTTCGTTACAGAAATGATCATTTCGTCGACGAAATGTTAACATATCGTAAACGAAATGAACATTTCGTCGACGAAATGACTGATTCCGTAACGAAATAGGCCATGGGACACTTGGCGCCCCATACAAAACTGCGGTCTTTGTCCATGGTTTCAACCATGGTTTCAATAATTAAAACCATGGTTGTGATTATAATTGTACCACCTTCGAGAATTCGGGCCATAAAGTTTTATCGATTAATCATTCATGATAGACTCGCAATGGGCATGATAGGGTCCTGTATTATGACCGCGTGACAAAGGTGCCAAGCTGAAATCTACACGTAGATAGAAGACTACTTAGAGAACACAATTTCAGCCGTTCAATCAGTTACATGCATGGTACTCTATATAGAGGGAGCACTTTAGTTATCGAAACAAATGGATACCATCAAAATATGATGTTATTGCTAAGATTAGTGTCATATTCAAACCGTCTTTTTTCAAATCAAATTCCATGAATGAGCGCATTTTACCTTCTGCTGTGTCAACAAAAATCGACAAAATTTAGAATTGATAATTTCCCGCATTGTTCTAGCTGACTCCAACGTAAGGCTAATAAGCTAATGTGTAAATTCAAATATATATTTTTGATATGAATTTTGCTTGCATCGTCATGGTAACGTCAAAGTGAAATATACCACAATTTGTATTATATTGAATCATTATAATGAAATCGACATTTCTCCCCAAACCGCACCTTCCTGTTGTTTTTAAGGAAGAAGAGAAAGAGAGAAAAGAATGGGGCCCTATATATCAAATAATTTGCCCCAAATTTGCAGCTTCCTCCTTTGGCCCTTGTCCATCCACCCTCTCTTACCCCTAAAATTCCTCCTCCACCCCCTCGGTCCCTCCTGCCCCATCCATAGTTTGCTGGTCTCGGAGCAATCGCTATCTCACTATGGGTGTGGATCGAAATCTCGTGGTTCGACTCCCGCGATGGGATCATCGATCTCATGGGCCCGCTCTACTACGTGTCCAACTTCACACCGGTTGCCGAAGGAGGCGTCCTGTTCTTCGTCGTCATGATCGGAGCAGTGGGTCTCTGCTCCCGTTCCCGTTGTACGCTCGTATGGGTAAGAATATCAACCGGCGGATTTTAAAATGCGATTGACAATCGGGGTCGATTCAGTGATGTATACCTGTTTATTGAAGGAGGGGACGTGTGTAGAGCAGTTTGCACTCGAGAAGCGAGAAGTCAATCAAGAAAATTACCGAAGACGATGTACTAGTAATATTTACACGAATCATTGCGAAAGGCGTATGTGGAAATTAGTTGTAACTCAAAGAAGCGAAACATTCGAAGGCTTGTGTGCAAATACTATGCACTGACGTCAACCCAATAAAGACGCTTGCCTTCTTCATTACGCCACAGCAAGCCTTTGATATCTATTTCGTTTTTTTCTCCTTTCTACACAGTATTTTGGCCTGCTGTTGCTACTCTGTGCTGTGTCGCTGGTTCTTGCAATAATCTCCCTGACTCTCTTCTTTGAGGTAAGATTCACCGATCAATGTAGAGGCCCTTAATTTACAACAGAAGTTCACCAGTCCAAATGAAACCGTTCATACGATTTTTTTTCGACAGTATCGGGAAATAAAAGAATGTATTTCGGATGTTTTCCATGTCTCACTTCATTAGTTCCAATCATACAGCCATATACAAGTAGGCCTGTAAACCATCCGCTGTACGATAAGTATTCAAGTTGTTTCCCTGTCACAGTGCACTCCCGTTATAATGAACACGGTTATAACGAAATTCCGGTTACAACAAAGTACAAATTCAGGCCGCAACATTATCCATTTTATGTATTTTTATTGTTTATTTGTTCGGTTATAACGAAATTTCGATATAACGAAAGAAAACTGCCGGTCCCGAGGACTTCGTTATAACGGGAGTCCACTGTATTTATCAGAGAGAGAGAGAGAGAGAGAGAGAGAGTGTGTGTGTGTGTGTGTGTGTATGTGTATCTGCATGCACGGGTGAACTTATAAATAGATGAATTTACAGATAGACGGTGAACGAAAACCGGAAAAGTCTTTAGATCGATTGAAATGCAAGTGCTGACTTAATCATTTTTTCTTCTTCTCCTTTGCCTTCCATTTCGTTTTCTTCTTCACGATCTCAGTTGACGGACACGATAAAATCGTCTATGCTGTCTAGAATACGGGATCACTATGATACTCAGGGCCATGAAACCACCACGAAATACATAGACGATATTCAAATAGAAGTGAGTATTGAAATACAGTCTCCACATACCTAGACCTTCCCCTCACACTTCAGTTCACATGCATACAAAAAAAAGTCATGTACTTGTTACGTATATTATACTCTTGCAGGCCTGACTGCAGAATTCTTCCCTTTGGATACGAATATCTGGACGGAATTAAACCAATATTGTATGTTGCCAAAATAAGAAAATGTTTCCAAAAGAAAAGGTAGTATTTCACATAATCAAGTGGTAACTCAGCAAAGCACTCGACGACCAGTCCTTTAGAGCCACATGGTATAACTACTATATGTTCATAGATTAATGACGATATCCAGTAGGGTCCCCTAACTTTTTATACAGTGGGCCTACATCACAGTGGATACTGGATTACATGTATTTTTTAATCTTACTTGTCTGCCCATCACCTTCCTTTTCTTTTCTTTTTTCTTTAATTGTTCAACACCCAAAGCTTATACGCTTTGCTGCTTTCACAGTGTTTCTCTCGTTAATGTTTTGATTGTTTGAGTTAGCTAAAGATTCAATTGAGTGTCATATTTCTATTTGCACTTCTACATTTCAGTAGACGTATTTCTGCTACGGGTTATCAGCTGTTATTCATACCCTACCCTCAATCGACTCTGTGTAACCTTCGTCAAGTATAAATGTCATACTTCTAAGAATATAGCATCTCTTTTTTTGTGTCTTCTAAAGTTCCAATGCTGCGGATCGACAAGCTATTCCGACTGGGCGTCCTCCCAGTGGTACCAAAACCAAAACAACTCAAGAGCCCGGGGTGCCGACGTCCCCCGCATTCCTTCGTCTTGCTGCGTTCAGGAAAACATCACGTTGACGTCGACGTCCTCCTCATCGTCATCTTCGACATCGCCATCGTCAATGGAGCTGATTTTTGTCAACGAAACAGCGTGTATGCTCGGCGTTGGTGATGATGGGACGTTGCCGAACATGTACATGTATTCTAGGGTAGGTCATACGTCAGGGAGAAAAGTGTATTTTAGAATTTTAATTTTGATATGAATTAATGGGATTGTGTATGACGCAATGCTATACGTCGCGGTGCATATCCGACATTCAAGCAGGTGAATTCCCAAGGATTCAAGAGGACAGAAGTCCAGAAAATATTCATTTG
This sequence comes from Diadema antillarum, assembly GCF_040938485.1. NCBI lineage: Eukaryota > Metazoa > Echinodermata > Echinoidea > Diadematoida > Diadematidae > Diadema > Diadema antillarum. The sequence goes on from NW_027271231.1 coordinate 1,603,184, forward strand.
CAAGACCATCAAGCAGAAGGAAAATTGATGCAATAAACGGCAGCCTAATATAATAATCAACAGACTGGATCGGGAATTTTGAAAGTACAGTAAAGACCTGTCTTAGCGACCACCTGTCTATAGCGGCCACCTGTCGTATACGACCACTAAGAACAATTCCCTCCGAGATGAAAAAAAAATAAAGAAATGCATGTTTAAAAACCTGTTTATAGCGGTCACCTGTCTTTCACGACCGCTTTTTTCCTGTCCCTTGGGTGGCCGCTAGACAGGTTTGACTGTATAAGAGTTATGATAATGTCTCTTTCAGAAGGCTCATGATGTATTATTTTCCTCTACAGCCGAACACTTGGTCTCAAATATACTCAGTACTACATAGTCTTTGAGAAATGTGTGCGACAACGTAAATCCCTCTACATGAAAATGATGTTGGTGTCTTCTACCCTTCCAGGGTTGCCATCAGTACATCAAAGACCCAATCGATGTCCAGATCCTCACTCTCGCCATCCTCGGCATCGCCCTCTTCATCGTTCAGGTACGTCGTCTTTAGTGTTGGGCTCATCTTTCAGGCAGCGCACATCAAATCATGAATTCTTCAGAGAAGCGATTGGAAAGAAACAAACAAAATGAAGAGTATTTTCGTAAAATGCATGACAGACATGACAGAGTTCTTTCGATTTATGTTTTTGATTTAAAATGAACCACTTTGTGCCACTTCAGTGTAGAAATTTTGAGGACCGCTTCACTGTATCTCTACACCGAAATCGATTGTTAGCGTCGATCGAAACACAAACTTTGTGTCTGTTTCTGCGTAAGTTTACGCTGTTCTGCAATATCCCTATGGTCCAAGCTCGTGAGATGAAATTAATTTTCTAGACTAAGTCGTCGTTAAGCCGGGCTTATTCATGTAAAAAAAAAAATGTAGGCCTACTGCTCGTTTGGGCACGGTTTGAATTAAAATCCATTTTGACATAGTTTTTAAAAAGTATATTATTTGTTCGTTTAAACGTACTCACTCACACACACACACACACACACACACACAAACAAACAGCAACACTAATTGGTATACACTGTGTACTTCTTTTTTCTTTCCCTTTGGTCCAGTCCGTGTGCGTTGGCGTGCTCATAAACCTCTTCAAGAAGATGGGGCCGCAGTCGCCGGCGCAGATGAATTTCCAGGAATCGGACACGGCCCGTCAGACCCTGGACAAACTCGACTACTGGCTCGATCGCGAGACCGAGGAGATCAAGCGACAGAGCGCCCAGAGAAAGAAGGCACTTCGGAAGAGCATAAAGTCTTTGACAGAGAAGACGTAGCAATCCGCTTCTATCTCGCAGGGACACGAATTTCTTCGCGTGGGACTATTAAACATTCTCAACATGGTTGTCCCGATGTCCAGTTCACGTCTGTCTGTGAAATCCACTGATTGGAAACGATATGCAGATATCATTGGTCTGCGTGTCGCCTTTTTTGTCATCTCATCAAAATTTATCTCGCTGATGAGGACACTGTTGGACTTTATAGCCAGGCCTAGGCCTAGACCCTCGATGTCTACAAAGAAATTGCTGCAAATTTACCAACACGATCGCTGTGTAAGCGGTTTAGACATGCTCGTAGACGGTCCTGTCTATTTTTGACAAACACTTGCCCCATTTGCATTTGCATCCCCTATGCAAGTGGTTCGAGAACTTGCTCTGACATTTATAATGTCACTGAATGCCGGTGAATGAGAGCACTTGGGTAAAGTAGGCCTACTAATGAAACGTTACTGACTGCAAATCGGACCATGTCACAAATTACATTGTCTGGTGGACTTCAGATAATGTGAGGATTATTTTCTACCTGTATTCTTACTAGTATCTGAATGCGCGTTATCGTTCAATGTTGTTAAAATTGCACTGAATGATTGTGCCTCTGCAGAAAATGTATACTCTAGGAGCGTACTTACGTACTACGATAGAATTCCCTGCACGTCTCACAAAATATTCGGTACCAAAGTGTAAGAAGGCCTAGGCCTACTTGTATCGGAGCGCGAGCGCGCTCGCGCAAAGGGAATACCTATGAACTTTAATTCAGTCGTCAAAAGATGGCGCTATTGATCATAAAAAGAATGCTTAGTTTCACCATTAATGTTTTATCGGGTAATCATGTATTTTGATGATTTCACTGTCACGATTTATGTTATTGCTTATGAAAAAAAAACCTAACCTGCCTTGTATTGGTTTCATCGTATACATTTTTGAAGTCTGTGATACGAGGTAGTCTTTCTCATGTGAAACATCGATTTTATCTAATATAAGTGTACTCAATTAATAAAGTTTCGTAAGTGAGAATGTGAATGGTTGTATGAAAAAAAAGACGCACTATATGAAACTATGGGACATAGAATATGCATTGGATCATTGGAAAATGAGTACAAGGAATAATTTCAAAGCCTGTAAAAACAAGGCGATTGTAATGACATAAAACCAAATCTAAACCTTATTCATATTAATATGAACAAAAATGCACCTTGCTTGTCTTAAATTATATCGACCAATGTAACAAAATAGCACCATTTCGTTCCCTTTGTTGTTGGTCACGCTTTAACTCTCTTTGTGCCAGAAGGAAGCTGCTGCTTAGCAAACTTTGTGACGATTGCACAAATTTTAATCGCTGGCAGCCAAGGGCTTAAACAACGCTACATGGATGCATTATAACATTAGCATACAGTGTAATAATGTTGTCACTCATTTTGGGTAAGGTAAAGCAATAACTTTTTTCGATAAAACATGTATTTTATGTAATTAAAGTGAGTAAGATATACAACATCTCGCCCAGCTTGTTGCAGTATTGTCTTCAATTGTGGCGACTACTCTAGATGCATAATGCTATGTTGTTGTTGTTGTTGTTGTTGTTTTAAAAAAGGAAAAGCTAAGATCATCTTAAAACGTATCTTGTCCCAAACAATACAGACGTCAAATCAGACCACAATAAATCTTAAACAAAGCAAACATTACTATTTACATCGTTATGAAACATAGTCTCTAGGAATGAGCTCATAATACATTGTAAATGTCTCCACGAGGGTGCTTATAATGGATGTCTCCACAGGGGAGCTCATAGTGAATGTCTCCAAGAAGGAGCTCATAATAAAAAGATCAATGAATACTCTTATGACAGTATCCACGCTGATGAATTACCTGACTTTCATCAGCCAAACAGGAATAGCTACCACACATGCACACACACACACACGCACACACACATTATTATTATTATGGAGGATCATCCCAGAGTGATATTGAAATATGGGGATCAACTTTACCAAAAACAAAGAGAAAAAACAGTTATGTGTATTGCAAGATAAAGGAAAGAAAATATAATAGCTGTCATTGATTCGAAGACAAATATAACGTCGTACTATTTCCCTCATACCAGGGTCTGCTATAGTGATCCAAATACATGTAACAGGAGGGCATTTCATGAAACATTTTGGTCTGATATTTTTCTGACAAACTGTTACAAGCTACTGAAATCTTTGCATCTGATTGGCTGAAAGCAAATTTGTCCGACAACTTTGTCGGACAAAATGCTTCATGAAATGCCCCCATATGTTATAATGTAACCTGCTGTCCTTATTTTGTTGCTGAATATAGTCGAGCGCTGTTATACCAACTTGAAAGTTATCTTATGGGGCTTGAGGTACAGGGGCTAACGAACCCTATTTCATTTTCGGATAAACTAACTTTCGGGATAACAAACCTTACTTCATTTTTGGATTAACGAATCTTTCTAATAACAAGTCTTGTTTCATTTTAGGATTGAAGAGTGGATATATATGAATATTATGCCAAATAACTTGTGTAGGCGTATTGCTCTAAACACATTTGCATTATACTTCCAGACAAACACGAGCACAAGCCAAGCTGCTTTGGTTTCGGTGACCACAAATCATGATATCATGATACGCTATCCGATATTCTAAACCCAATCACAAGAGCTGTTGTTTGCACCCACCCCCCCCCCCCCCCCGGAAAAAACCCCTTACAAAACAAAACAAAACAAAACATAAAAACCGGCAAACAAACAAACAAAACCGAAAAATCGCACATGCAACAACAATCACAAAATCATGGCCGCGATGTAAAAAAATCCCGGGGGGGGGGGGGGGGGGGGGGGACATTGCAAGACTCATGGGGAAAAGGTAGAGTGGGCGTAGTTCAAGACCAAAACAACAACAAAAACATTTTGTTCAAATCATGGTATGTATAATGGTATATGTCACAATACAGGACAAGAATTGACTCTTCACTCTAGTGCCCATCAGAACGCAACCCTATACGTAAATAAACTTACCGATCAGGAGGGGGTGTAGAAAACAGTAGGGGAAAAATGTACAAACATTGACATTAGCCGCGGTCACACCGAGTGGCAATAAGTCTTCCATGCAGGGTAGTCGCGGCCAAAATGTGAGATCCATCCTGCGATTGTATTATTCTAGAAGTGCGCCCTCAACGTTGCCATCCACTCGCTGTCAAGCGGTAACATTATCAATTCGCGAGAAAATTTATTTCATGCCGCGAATGTATCACGTTTTACGGTAGTTGGAGCGATGCTCAGCCGGGAATATGAATAATTATGCTTTAGGATTAGGGTTAGAGTTTACTCAGTTTAGGATGAGGGTTAGGGTTAGGGTTTGAGTAACGTTGATCTCGGTGTCCTAGGGTAATAAACTGAGTAAACTCTAGCCCTCCTCGGCTGAGCATCGCTCCAACATATGCTTCCCTTTCAAGCTCGGGTAGAGGTCTCAACTATACACCCTCCAGCTGGCCATGAGACGGTAATAGATAATGTGTGTGCATATTTTGACTCATTAGGCGTTTTCACATCAGCCCGATGTTTCGAAATAGCGCGCTATTTTCCGACTTGGGAAGTTAAAAATATCTCGAGCTTGGATTTTTTTCGGGCTGTTGTGAAAACGCCTTAAGTCACAGAGAGGGGTGATAATTCTTCAGAGATACGCACTAAAGATATTGATAAAAACTATGTATGATAATAGTAATACCTAAAAATTCCTATCGATGCTCAAGAGAATGTTAACAGATCGTTTAAAAAAACCACACACATTTAATCAACAAGTTAATGACATAAAGACGAATGATATGCTGGATGTATACTAACCCAGTGGCGGATCCAGAGGGGGGCGCAACCGGCGCACGCCCCCCTTTATTTGTCATTAAAAACAAAAGAAATAAAAAGAAAAAAAAAGAAATGAAACCCGGAAGTGGCACCAGAAATATTAGTCACGCCCCCCCCCCCTTTTACAGAATTCCTGGATCCACCCCTGCTAACCCCTCGCATTCTGAAAGAGTTTAGTTACGAGTTCCTCTTTACTAGAAAAATAAAAGTATGTAAAATTCTCTTTGTTCTTCAACATCGTTCATCGGGTAATCTTTTGAAGCCTTTTATCCAGCAAAGACGGTACATGATAGTTTGAAAATAAAAAAATGTGAAATTCGTAACTATCAAATGGATAGTCTGCTTTCCCTTAAACTTTACTAGGGTATGCAGCTAATATTTGATAATTTTGATCATGATCTTAATAATAATCGTATATTTTGGGCATCGCACTATTCAGGGGTATATTCCCCTTAAACAGGTGTGACCTATGGCGAACTATTACATAATCACATATCATTAATGGTTCTCTTTTATTATAGCAAAACCATGAGAGGCCGAATCGAAGTGGACGTTAACTTTGCAACGAAACTTCCCCTGCTGGATTATCTGAGAATAATTATTTTTGCCTTAAACCAACCTCTAAATCTGATGCTATGTGTGCCGATTAGTAACACTTGAAAAGGAGCTGTAATCATGTGGAGTATTGTTCAGCTAAAGGACGCAATAGAATGTCAAGCATCCAGTAGATTTATACTATTATCAAGTACAGTACATTTCACTTGTCATGAACTGGTACTGAACAAGAGAATCTATGATGCTTTGTCTTTGAAAAGCATTGTGTGCCTGAAACCACCTTAGAGCTGCAAAGGGCCTATTAGGTTGAAGTGATTTTACTTTCTAATACCTTTTGAATCCGTTTTTGCTTTGTTAACCTCCAGACGAAAGGACAGGGCGTCGAAACTGCATGGGTATAGATTATCTACCCAACTTGACATATTGCTTTGAAGGAGAAGGTCTTCTCTTGATTCTATAATGGTTTTATAAGTGCCTAGTTATACGTTTATCACCATTTTATACAACAGAGCTGTATATAGGCATATCTCGTGAATCGTATTACTAGACCAGTATCCGGACATTGAAGACAATCATCGGAAGCGACGAAAATATACACCGCTTTTTCAGAAAGATTAATACCTTATCACGTATACATTGGATTGATATCATACGCGTAATTTAAGAATAGTGATTCGTCGATCACTTATTGTAGGTATGTATACAGCAACTCGTTCTCTCCCTCATCGGATAGGCCTATCATATAGGTGTTATCACAGTGCTCAAGCAATAATTAATCTCCCTTTACTTGCGTACATATTATATCTAATCTACCAGGGCCCTGTTTCATAAAGCTGTTCGTAAAGTTACGAACAACTCTATGAAACACCCCCAGGTCTGTTAAATATCATTATTAATGGTTACGAGATACAACTTATCAATTTTCTGTCACACATATGGATGTAAACATGACCTTAGGCATTTTGTTTCACAACGTCACCAAATCAGTCGTAGGTTTCATAAATTATTTAGTTTCGTCTTTTTTCCCCATTATTTTGCGTAAGAGCACCTGGAAGACTTTAAAGTGCAATTTTACTCAATATTTAATTTGATTTCTTTGTCAAAATATAGAATAATATCGTACCAACAGAATGGTAGATGCGCTGTAAAGATCGGCTTGATATAGAATAAGTAAACGATTGAATAATGAATGTTACACTTTTTACATAATTGATCTTTTTTTAATTCTTTATTCATGAGCATGTATACCGGAATATGTTTCGGTATAATATTCTACTCTCCGTATGACCCCAATGGAACACCATGCAGCATTGTCATTATTGAGGAAAAAAAAATTATATCCAGGGCAATTCGTTCGTTTTTAATCTTTATGCCGTCAGGTTTGTACTACTAAGTTACTACTATACTATTACTGCTACTACTACCACAATACTAACCACTATCACTATACTACACTCTAAAAAATGAAATGGTAAATCAATATTCTAAAATGTATTTACTCCTCGCGTCCAACCTTAATTTCGATGAATAAATGAAAATCTAAATGGATGGTATAGTTTCGCTTGAGATGGGGCTTCAGGTTTCCAACGGTTTTTGATGATGACTTTTTGAGATAATGAGAAAATCTTATGAAATGTGAAGGAGGATATATCATTCCAAGAGGAATTCGAAGTTTAATAATTTGATGAAAATTGGTTTTGAAATGGCTAAGAATTCCAAAGCAAAGTGATTCTAACAAAAGGCGGGACCTACTTTTTATTAGGATCGCTTTGTTTTACTGTGTTTTTGAACATCTCAGCCTTTTCAAGACCGATTTTCATCAGATAAACTTTGAATTCCTCTTAAAATTGTATGCTCTTCAACATCTGATAAAGTGGTTTCTGAGTATCTCGCAAAAAGTTAAAAGCTGAATCCTCGTCTCAACCAATATTATGCCATCCCTTTAACACAAAATGACTCAAAATGTTTAATCTAATAGTAAAAAATGTTGAACTGCCATTTCAGAAATGATAAATCCATCATTTTGAGTGTGTACATAAAAACAAAAAGATTGGAGGTGTGACAACATTTAAAATGTTGATTCATTATTTCATTTTTAGAGTGTACTTTTACATTGGACACACCCACATGGCACACGTATGCAGATCAATGAGCCGGTAAAGGTGCCATCACCTTGCCGGTCTGCCATTGACCTTTACACATATCTAAAATTGATTTCCCTTCGAAATGAAATCACAGCGATGAAATAGAAGCGTTCGAAAGGAATCATAATTGTAGTTGAACAGATCATATCAGCACTTACGACTTTAAACTTTAGGGAGATCGCGTTCTAATTGTTAAAGTATCGACCAAAGTAGTTTTGTATTTTAATACGATTTGTACTTTGAATATACGTGGAAGCAAGGGAATGAGTGCTTGTATAGGCAAGCAACCGCAGAACCGACAAATTCTCGATAATAAAAAGCCGCTACAGCTGGGGGACTGGAACCAGCAACCTCATAAATACGAGTCCGTAGTCTAATGAGCCACAATAGCTCGGCAAATCCTATACGACAAAATTCAATAGAGATAAATGAAGTTATGCCGTAGGGATGGATGATTGGGTAAATCTCCTTCTCTCCCATTCCCTGGTGTGAAGTTCAGTTTCGTACAGAAATTTGCAAATTAATGTTGTAATTGTCCTGAATGCCATATGTAGATGTGCATGATTTTCAATGTAATTGTATGTATCCAGCATGTTTGTTTGATTGGTTGGTTGGTTGGTTGGTTGGTTGGTTGGTTGGTTGGTTGGTTGGTTGGTTGGTTTCTTTTTTTTTTCTTTCTTCTTTTTTTTTTCCTTCCTTACGGCGTGTTTTGTTTGCCTTAGTTTGATTACTGTAGTTGCACGACAATGTCTGTATCTATGACGTAATATAACCGTTATGATTATGTTTTGTTTCTTTGTTGTATGCGATTAGGAGTACACTATGATCCATTTATGTGTTTCTTTATGAAACTCTTCCACCTCCCTGTTCAAACCAATGAGGTAGACCTCCGTGCTCAAACTAAAGGAGACACTTTTGGCTTCTTTAATTACCTCTTGAACGAATGTTCCGTTCTCCCATCTATCCCTCCCCTCCTTCTACCATACCCTCTTCCCCTCCCTCCCCATTCCCCATCCTCCCCTCTCTCCCCTCTTCCCTCTCCCCCATCCAATTCCAATCTCTTTATCTTTTACAGCCTCTTTTTTTCCTACAACATGACCTTCCTCGTTTCTTTTCTGCGCTTTGCTGATCTGCAGTCTGTGTCCTTGTGTTACAGGGGAGTGTGCGTGTGTGTGTGTGTGGGGGGGGGGGAGTGGGGTGGGGATGGGTGGGTGGGGGGAGTAGCACTCGTATACTTGTAGTTGACTGGGTCGAAGGTCATGATTCGCTCCCCCTTCACCCCCCCCCCCCCCCCCCCCCCCCCCCAACGAGAAGATTCTCCGGTTTTCTTGCAGGGTTTCTCATTATTATATACATGTATTTCCTCCTAATGTATATAATTTTATGTGTGTGGGGGTGGGGGTGGGGGGGGGGGTAGTCTGTATTCCCCATCTCCTCGATTCCGTGGCCCCTGTGTAAGCCCTATGAACAAAGTCTCCTCAGTAAGTTCACACTTCCGGGGTTATCAATCTCGTTTAAAAATAGAAACCAAAAATTATTTCTGCACACGCAATCCGTCTCGAGTTTTGTTCGGATCGCGCATTTTGCTTTCCTCCAAGCACCCGCAGTGTTGGAACTTGTAATTTGTAGCCACTTCTACTTTGAATAGCCATACCAGTACGTTAGTATGAAAGTATCTCGTTATCATTGCTACCGTGTGCTAGAGTTTGTCTCTGACGGAAAGCCGTGAATTGATGATAACTTCTTGTTTAGTAGAATCTCACGCGGTTTGTTTACATTTCTCAGTGGTCAATAAACTTGGAGGATTGATTCGCTGAAAGAAAGATATTGAGCAATACTGTGTGACTCTTCCATTATATATGTAGGTGTTAGGGCCATGTTGGGAAAACAGGGTAAAAAAAGTAATAATACAATCTCTTTATTGTATCACCATGAAAGAATGTAAGTAAGATACCGTATTTTATTATCTAATAACAATGATGGAAATATACGCCATAACTAACCAGAAATCAACAGACAAAGTTCAAGATTTGTAACCTCAACCCCGGCTACACAGAGAGTGGATTAGCCCGTAAAAGTTGTTTCTTCCACTTTTTATCATACACACGTGCGTTCTCGGCAAACCTACACACACATTCCCCAGAAACCCTGCTCGAACAGCGAACAGCTCGATCAGCGCAAAAATCGCGTATTAGTCGGGTTCCTTATGTAATTTCGCCGGATTTTTTTGGAGAGTATCAAAATTATACATTTTTGGAAAGGTCTTTGCATAAGCAATCAGGAAAACAATGTTTCCATTTGCGCCGAAATCTATTTGGCAGCCATCTTGGATTTTTCCAAAATGGCCGCCGTAAAACATGTTTTCTTCAATAAATCGGCTTCTAAATAACCCAGAAATTTGATTTTGACAGCAAAACTATCATTTTCAAGGCCAAGAAATCCAATGGTAGCAAAATGGATAAGCTAAATTTAACAATAACCTCACATAACTGACATTTTCAATTTTATCAGTTGTTTTACAAGTGACCAGGCATAAACATTGCAATAAGTTAGTGTCCATGGCTATGGGACCTATATGCTCATCATAAGAGAAATGGATTTAATGTCTTAGGCATCTAAGAAGAATTCCAATGGCAGAGGAAACTGCATTGAAAAAAAAAAAAGAATCAGATTCAACTCTGAACTTGCCTGACTGTAATTTCCTATTTAATTGCCTGTATTAAGTAATCAGATATAAATGTTCCACTACTCGAAATCGTTCGAGGCGTTTTAGGCTGTGCTAAAACTGCCCCCCCCCCCCCCAAATTCTTGGCCATCAGTAGCATCATTGCGAAGTAATTTGGCATGCATGACACCAGTAATCTACACGAATGTGTCATTAGATTTTTTGAAACAATAAATTTTCAGTCTTTGATTATTAATTAATTATGCAAATTAATCCCAAAAATCATACTTAGTCTAATTAGATAATTGAGAGTCCACTTTTTGGTTCGTATATTTGTTGTAGCATATTCAACAATTGTACATCATAACAAATTTCTGAAAGTCATTTCATTTCAAATGTATTTTATTATCTTTTTATTTTCTTACATAATTTATATTTTCCTTTTGCATTTTGTTTTTCTTTTTATTGCAAATTGACACTGACCATTTTTCTAAAGTAATCAGCATAAAATTAATAATCAAGGTGATTAATTGTATCGGGTTTTATAAGTTGTGTCTAACCAAAGAACAAGCATGATCCTCCTGACAGAATTGGTTTAATCTCTGAGGCAGCCAACTTTCTTTCCATCTCATCTCAATCATTGTCATCGTCAGTTTAATTTTTGGTCTGAATCATTATTTTGACACTCGCTGTACAGAAACAGAATGGTTTAAAAATCTTTGCTGTAGATTCAACCATAAACTGACATGTTCTATTTCATTAACTGTTCTACAAGTAATCAGACTTAAATGTCCACTTTTGTAGTTAGTGTCCATTACAAACCAATATATACCCCTAATGACAAATATAGGTTTATTCTTTGAAGCAACGACTTTCTCCTCATTAATCATAATCTCCATTATTGCCACCCTTCAGTCCATACATTAATTGTGCTTGCTTGTTCTCGTCATTGTGACACTCAGTGCCGCACCAGCAAAGACATCGAGGGGAAACAAATAATAAGCTAGAATCAATCATAAACTCTCACCTGAATTACTGTTTTCCGATTCATTGATTATTGTACAAATCCTGCGTAAATGTTCCACCGAGGAGAAAACATGCTCTTCATGATAGAAATTGTTTAAATCTTAGAGGAAACCATTTTTTTACATCAAAAAGAAATCCAATGGTAAAAGCTGATAGCCATACTGCAGAGGATCAAACTGAGGATCCTGCAGAGCAATGCTGGTGGGTCCTTTCACTCTGGATTGGATATGGACTCTTAGGATAATGATGTCTCACAGCTCCAAGGGTGGGAGGTTGCTTGTCAATTTCTCCCCTATGCTTGCAGAAGAGATGCCATCACAGTTCCGAGATAGTCCTGATGTAGATGCATTTGGGTTAGTAAGCTGCACAGACAAGGCTTGTTATAGAGTAGCCAGCAATCCAATTTCAGTCCCGTCGTCCCCTGTGAAAAGCATCTACAGAGAACTGATTACATCTCTTCTACCTTCATATAAACTTGCAGCCAGGTTGCTATTCTTATCATATTCCAGTGTTGTCAGCACCAGTGAACGCATAGAAGATTGGCCCTATGGCTCTCCAAGGTTCTATATCCATAGCTCAGAGGACATGAATATGGACGTGTTCGACAGGATGAGCTCGAAGTTTGCTATTAATAAACACCAGTGACTATTATTGCTATGACTTTCAGGACACTAACAGTGTGCAAGAATCTTCAGTTAATTGATTGAGGCACACTTAATCAGAAGAAGATGGGAAGAAGAAGAAGAAGGAGGAGGAGGATATTCTGTGTCTGTAGAGAAGAAAACCTCTGCATTTAATGAGTTTCGCTGTGATGCTAAGACAGCATGGACGATCAACAGTGTGTCTAATTTTTCATTATTCTTATCCTCGAAAATAAGTCTTGTGTTGCTCCTGGTATGCACTGAAGAAGAGATGATGACGTGTTTATGTGTTGTACTGTAGTACCCTAGAGTCGTGAAGCAAGATAGTTGGTCAGGTCATCCTTTGACTTGCTTTGTGAAAGAAATCCAGCTGCTCGTTCATCATCAATGCCAAGAGGCACCAATAGCGCATACTGTAGCATAGACAACATGAAGTTCTCCCAGTCATGGGACAACTGGGCATTTAAGGTTATGTCTGGTTGGTATGGCTCCTGCCTGTGTCAGTAGCTTGCTTTCAGACATGTTTGAATCGCTCAGCCTGGAATATTGATTGACGTTTCCTCTACTTCCATGAAGTTGCAACAATCAATCTGTAGTTCTTTCAGCTGGTAGCATTCTGAGAAGCCTTTACATCAGGTAACAATGTTGGTCTCCTCTCTTTGCAAGTTGTGGTCTTGACTTGACAAAATGTAGTATATCTACATGGTGTGGAGTGGTAGATAGACTCTAGGCTATGCCAATCGATGAGGATGGTGCAACCGGTACTCCAGTAAACTCTGCCTTCAGCATGTTCAGGCTGTTATACCATTAATCGTGCCGTGGGTGGTTCCTTTCTCATCAGCCAATGTCAGCAGTGTCCTCTGACAAGTCTGTGTAATCTATGTTGTGAAGAACGCACGGCACCCTTGAAGAATGGTGGTATATACAGACCATGGAACATTCTGGTGATTTGTACAAAACCATTGGCAAAGCGCTGTTCCAATTAACAGAATACAGCGATAAGACACAAGATCTACGCAGGTGTATGTAAATCCTATTTTTTGAGGAGATCCATCAGCATTGATGTTATTATCCCTCTTGTCACACCACACCCCCTTTGGTCTGTCCCATACACGGAAGAAAACTTTTACGCAGTGATTCCTACATAACACTTTAGCGACTTATATCACAAGTTGCCCCAACATCACCATAAATTCAGCTCAGTGCTACCTGCCTACAACATCTCATGGCATTCAAATCAAAGACAAATTTAACCGTAACTAGGCCGCGACGTTTCATGACTTTTTTCTTTCAAGTCTCCCGCATCTTTTGACACCAAATTTGCGATGCCCGGGCGCGTGGTTCCGAAGTTGCGAATAAATATGTATGTGCATGTCAGACCGAAAATTGCTCAAAAACGTGAATTTGTGTACAATTTCAATGCAAAATGTGCTTTCAGGCAAATTTCATAAAAGCATGATTATTTTGGGGTTTCATTGATTAAAATCAATTAATTACATGTTTTCTTGTTCGGAACAATGTCACGGACAAGTTTCATCGAAAAAACAACGAAAAACATAAAGTTGAAAAAACAAGGAAATACATAAGAAATTTAAAAAACAATAAAATACTTAAGAAATTTCTCCTGATGGCACATTTTTTTGTTTTATATTTGCTCAAGACACTAAAAAGCATATTTACACAAAAAATGTGCCCATTTTGAGCTTTATTTAGTAATTTATACCAAATTATCTGATTTCATGCACTGCTATTACGTAATCTGTTCAAAATTAGTAAGTATTTGCAAAAAATGCTATAGGAAATGTCTCAACACACATGAAACTGGGATCATTGGAATCTCTGACCCTGAAAATGGTAGTTTAGCTGTCAAAATAAAAGCCCTATGTCACTTAGAAGTCGAGATATATGTACAAAAATATTGTTTATGGCGGCCATTTTGTAAAATCCAAGATGGCGGCCATAAAAAGTTCGGTGCAAATGGAAACATTGTTTTTCTGATTGCTTATACTATAACGATTCCAAAAATGTATAGTTTTCATACTCTCCACAAAAATCCGACGAAAGTTAAAATTGTAACATAAGGAACCCGACTATATTGTAACGATAAACCAGGGAGGTGGATACTCCCTGGATAAACCATCCGGTTTCTCAGTTGCCCCTCGTGGTTACGAACAACCGAGGCCTCCTCTTCCGATGGCGGCTGCTAAACTGCCGTGATACATCGTTGATCAAAAACAAAGGAAATCTCCGTTGATATCGTTAGAAGACTCGTTGTCGTGAACCCTGAAGGGCTGAGTATCGCAAAGGTAATGTCAATATCTAATGGAATGTTTCTGTCGTTTCATACCCGTGTGTGTGTGAGATTTTTCAGGCGTGAGACACGAGAGAGTTTTGTCGAGCGAACCAGGCCAGAGGCCATGGAACCCACCCGCCGACTCCCGCTCCCGTGAGCAAGGGCTCACTGCAGCTGCAGCTCTCTTCTTGTTGGATCGACAAGTCTAATTTTGACCTCGCTAAGATGTTTTTCGATCATCTTAATTGCATAGATAAATCAGTGTAATTTTTCTTTTGATCAACATTATCTGGTATATGCGCGTTTAAGAGTCACGCGGTTCCTTGTGATTACAGTGGGTGGTCTCAGAAAAAGCAACTAGGGTTCTAGGCCTACCTAGGCTAGGCCGCCTAAGAAAGAAGTCCATAAATAGATCTAGTCACAATCCATAACCCCTTTCTGTATACTGAGAGGCGATTTTCATGGGAAGCACCACAAAAAAAAAAAAAAAAAAAGGCAGTGCACTGATTCCATCAATTTCTTGTTCTGAACAGGGAGGTGAGACAAAAACCTCTGATTGCCATATGAGTTGTGAATATTCCTGATGACACCCAATATATATGATATAGCAGGGGTGGATCCAGGAATTCTGTAAAGGGGGCGCAATTAATATTTCTGGTGCCACTTCCGGGTTTCATTTCATTTTTTCTTTTTATTTTGTTTTTAACGAAAAATAAAGAGGGGCATGCCCCAGTTGCGCCCCCCCCCCCCCCCCCCCCCCCCGATCCGCCACTGCCATATAGGCCCTGCAACAAGATTAGATATTAACTCCCATTGCTGATGATGGTTATACAGGATTTATACAGCGGACTGTTTGTTAGGGTAATTCCACACTTTGTTTTAATTTACTCTGGCTGATGGCCAATAAAATCCTGACCTACAGAATGGTAAAAGTTTGACTACCCTATGTTCCCTTCCCTTCCCAGTAATCCCACCAATTTTTCCATACCACTTGATACTACCCCAACCTGTTTAACCTTGTACATTATCGCACAGATGAATGAGTGCAAGTGCATAGGGCCTATTGCATTGGCAATTGGACCCAGCAGGTGGGGTATAAAGGGGTGGGGGGGGGGGGGGTGACATGGGAAATCTTGCCAAAGTTTCATTTTAGAATAAGAAAATCATAGTTTCTACTTTCATATGATTTCACTATACTGCACGATGTTTGGGCTACCCAGACTCTTGAGGCATCATTAATTTACGAGCAAGTTGTGAAAAAAAATATGAAAAAATTGAAGTTATTTAAGTAAACAAGCACTTATTGTGCAAGTCATAGTCTAACAAGTCTTGCTAATAAACACAATCTTCATTAAATCTCTTTTATGTTAAATCAGAGAAATGATGGGTTGAAAATATGCTGAAACATCACATCTTACATCATGCCTCTAAACTTTTTTTAAAAAATTGAAAAACCACTAATATGAAATATTAAAGAGCGAACAATTCTAAGAGGAATTTTAAGTTTATGTGATGAAAATTAGTTTTGAAGTGGCCGAGATATCCACAAACAAAGAGATCCTATTAATGAAAGGTGGACCCACCTTTTATTAGGACCATTTTGTTTCCATTGTTTTTGGATATCTCAGCCATTTTAAAACCAATTTTAATCAGATAAACTTTAAATTCCTCGTAGGATTGTATGCTCTGTAATATTTATATAGTTGTTTCTAACTTATCACACAAATAGATAAAGTCTGAATCCCCATCTCAACCAATACAGTACTGTACTATCCCTGTAGGGCATACGCTTCTAAGAGGAATTCAAAGTTTTTTTTGAGGAAAATTGGTTTTGAAATGTCTGAGATAAAACAAAAGAGAGAGAAATACTGATAAAAGGTTGGACCCACCTTTTATTTGGATAGAGCTTTGTTTTATTTTGTGTTTGGATATCTCAGACATTCCAAAACCAATTTTCATCAAATAAACTGAGTTGTATGCTCCCTTACATTTCATAGAGTGGTTTCTAAGTATCTTGCAAAAAGTTAAAAGCTGAATCCTCACCGCAGTCAATACTCCTCCATCCAAGGGCAGTTTTAGCATTAAAGGGCAAGTTCTTGACTGTAAGCTGTCCAGACATGCTGTGTTTGTCAGAGCCTTGTCAAACCAAGGCTCCATCGTGTGGGGGTGCATCCAGGAATTCCATAAAGAGGGGGCGCACACACCCCTCCTCCTATTTTTTTTTTCTTTTTATTTCTTTTGTTTCAACAAAATATAAAGTGGGGGGGGGGGGGGCGTGCCCCCAGTGCGGTCCTCCCTGGGTCCATCACTGATCGTGTGATTTGAAAAACAACTAATCATGGCCAGGACATTAAAAAGATAAGATACTTTAAATGGTCCTGCTGCCTACCCTGCCTCATGCAAAGAAGTGTGGCACTGACATTTAAAAGGATACATCTATGCATCATACGCACTTCATATTGTCAGAAAGATTTATAGCTCTCTCTCATACACACACACACACACACACACACACACACTCCCACTCAAACATAAATCTAAATGTGTTCATGCACAAACATGCCTGTGGTGTAACATGTTTATAGCTCTGTAGGCATGTGTTCAATGTTCACAAAATATTTCAGAATTTTTCTTTGTGGAGTTATTGGGTATTGTTGTTGTTTTTCGTCACAAATGCCAAATATATCAGTTCTAGGGAATTTCTGAGTAGGATATTGGGATGAGATTTGTAATGTTAACTCTTAGAACATATTGCATACATAGGGGATACCAGTGGTAGTGACAGGATTTGATTGTGATACAGCTATTTTTTTTTTACCTTGATCTGCCCCCAAAAGATGCCCAAGACAGCATTTTTGAGTTGTCCATTCCTCTGTCTCATCATTGCAAATTCAGAGAAAACATTTCATGGATGTTCTTTGTAAATGACCCAAGTACATATGTCCTATGCAATATGCTATGCAAGCCTTACATGTATGTGTTAATGAGATTTGGGTCTAAATTTCTCAGGGTCAAAGGTGAGTGAACTTTGGCTAAAGTGACAGTTTCAACTGTGATACCTCATTCCAGGAAAGTTAACTTGGAATGTAATTTTGCATGAAGAAAATGAACGAGCATAAAATAGTCTACATAATGATAAGAATAGTTATAAAGGTCAAAGGTCATTGTTTTTTTTTTTCAAAGAAAAAGAAAATTTCCAGTCAAGGACTTCATTTAGAAATGTCTGACAGGAGAGAAATAAATCTATGGAGAGTGATTTCCATTCAGAGCATAGTAGTGATAGTACATGTAGGTCAAAGGTCAATGCACTCTGATTAAAACTGATTCTTGTACTATAAAATCTTTGTTTTCCAATCCAAGGTGAAATGTCACCAAAGCAGAGCTAGTGGTACAATTTCCCCGCTCATAACTTCCACCAGATAAGTCCAATACTAGTAACTATCATGCTGCTTGGTGTCATGGGTGCAAATTTACATGTACATTGGGAAATAATTCCTCCGTTCAAAGGGTTCCAGGTCAATCCATATCGTTAGTGGTCAGGTTCAAGTAATCCGTCAATCTGAAAATAGTGGTCCACTGTCTCATGGGAAGGAAAGTACAAAGCTGCATTTTCTCATTAAAATGCACCATTATGTAGTAGACATTTTCCTAAATACATCTAAGAAGAGTTATTTCCTTGTTTTACCTCAGAGCTATTTTTTCTTCAGGGAGAGACTGTTTTTTTTCTTTTACTCAACAACTCTTGTAGCTGTATGAGAACAGGAAATACATAGAGAAATGAAAGGATGGAAGCTTTGTTTAATGCTTTTATCACCATTAAAGGTAGAGTGTAAAGAAATTCTGGATGCTTTGGTTGGAATTTTATGTACCAGTAGGGCCTACAGCTTCAGTTGTGAGTTTGTTATTTACATGTATATGCCACTGCTACGAAACGAGTAATTATGGCACTCGCCAGAAATATTCCATTTGGGGCATATCTGTGTGCTTGAACTAATCTCAGAGAGGAAAGACAAAATTTTCTCATCAAAGTGATGCCAACTAATGCAGTGCTTGCCAGAATTTCTTTATGGATGATTGTCTACCGATTTTGAACGTGGTACAGAGATACGTGCACATTATATATGATAACAGCATCTGCCATTGTGTGTGCATTTCCTGCACTCGCAACGAAAGTGCGAGCAAATGGAGATGTCACACCTTGAGTGAGAGAGAGAGAGAGGGGGGGGGGGGACATAACAAGAGAGGCAGATCTCATGTCAGTTGTTTGCTAAACAACTGAATTTTCCCCCTCCGCCCATGAATGACTTTATGCTGCAGAGTGAGTGCATCACCCCCGGCAACCAATGTTTTAACCATGATGTTAATGCACATTTGAGGAGTGCATGCCTACCAAAGGCGACAGAAACAGAACAAAAGAATGGAAGTTACGATATAGCCATGCCTTTGCTGCGTGCGTGCATGTATAAATGAGATGCGCACACCAAGGGAGATTTGGGATTTTGGATTTTTCCTTTCTGCCATCATGACTTCAAATTTGTTGAAACATTTAGGAAAAGGTAACAATAAAATCTTATTGTGGACATTGATGAATGAAACTTGTGTAAGGCATTGCATCAAAATTATACCTTGCATGATCTGCAGGATCCTGCAAGGTATAATTTTGATGCAATGCCTAAATGAGTTTGAATTGTATACAATTTAGACTTATTGGTGTTCACATGCATGTGTGTACATTTTTATATTTATCATATTTCTGCCAAAATTTTTATATCTCCGCCGTGAAGGGTGCCCTATGCAATATATTTATAGATACATAGTTTTTGGGGTTGTCCATCCATCTTGAATCTAGTTTTATTGTAGTTTACAAAAGACAATTTAACATTTAATGGATTTTCTTTGTAGGTGGCCCCACAAGCAGGGTATGCAAGTATAGGGTGTAGATGTGGTGACATGATTTTTAACTAAATTTGTCAAGGTCAAAGGTCACTGAACTCTCGCTAAATAGGACAGTCTTCAGCTGTAATGTCTTTTTTTTTTCCTGGGAATGTTAAAGGCATAATTTACCATTTGCAGATAAAACAAAAACCCAGCATTAGTGCTTTAAAATAGTTCTAAAATGTAAGTTAGGGGTCAGAAACTACCAATGTAAAAATTTGAAGCAGTGTAATTGATGTTAAGTATTGTTAAATATTCAAAATGTGAACAATAGTTATAATAAAAATGTTTCCAGACTAAACCGACTGCAGTTATTGTTTGATGAGAAAAATACTGACATTTCCTTATATTTTAGGCATCCTTGCAAAAATTTTATATAGTAGGATGTTTTCTGCTACAACTGACCTACGCATATGCATCAATAGTGATATCTTGAACATTTTTTAGTCACTGCTCCCAAAGGTAAACAGGACCTTTAAAGGTACTGTTTACCATTGGGAGCAGTGATATAGAAAATGTTTGAGTCATCACATTTGATGCATATGTGTCTGTCAGTTCTATTACAAAACATCCTACCTTATAAAAATTTTCCAATAAAGCCTAAAATAGGTATGACTGTTTTTCTCACTAAACCATAACTATAGATGGTTTAGTTGAGAAACAGATTTATTATAACTATTGTTCACATTTTGTATATTTAACAATACCTAACATTGATTACTGATTAACTTTTTAAACTGGTTGTTTCTATCCCTAACTCACATTTCATAACTATTTTGAAGCACTGAAGCTGGATTTTTGTTTAATCTGCAAATTATGGTAAACAATGCCTTTAAATAGTAATACAGTTGAACCTCTCTTATCCGGCCTCCCTTTATCCGGATCTCTCTATTATACGGACACGCAATCTCGCCGTGATTTTTTTTAAAAATAATTACGGGAGGAAAGGGGGATTCCCAACTCCTTGAGAACTCCTACACAAACACACATGAATTACATATAATTATTACTTTCAACATGATTAACATATATTACATCAACTTTCCTTCCAAATTGCTTACCTTCAGACATTTTAACATCCCCAAACATCCCCAAATCATCGCAAGAACATGGACAGATTATGCGCTCGAGTCCTCTCATATCGCATCGCGCACATATAGGTCCATACACAGCCGTCGATATGACTAGATAGACATGCATTGTTTCGAGTCATTGGCTGAGCAACGAATGATATTGAACACTCAAGAATTGTTCCCACAAAGAGAGAGAGGGAGACCATCTAACAATGGCGACCTACAGTTGACTTTGCCGAGCCGTGATGATCGAATTTTGAAGCGTAGTTTCGTCGACTCGTACTGTTTATTTTCAAGATCTACTTGATACATTTCTTAATAATTATTTAGGTAAATCATCCGAAGAATTTATAAAAGAAAATGATTTCATTCTTGCAAACACGAACCTCTATTTTGGGGTCTGTTACTGAGTGTAACAATGAAAAGGTTGCAGTATACACATTACTACGTGGTACTACAATGGGCTACATCAGTACATGTGTATACATGTATAAAGCATTGAGTCTCCCGTATCCGGCCAAATCCCTTATCCGGATGAGCCCCGGTCCCGACTTGTCCGGATACGAGAGGTTCAACTGTATACAGTTTGGTAGTAAGAGTGGAACTAGAAACAAACAGAAAATGATTTGCAGAGTATTAGATGGGAAAGGTCAAAGGTCACTCCTGGAACATATGGTGCATTTATTCAGACAATAGAATTTTAAAAAGATTGAATTCTTGCAACTAGGGAATTACCCCAGAGGTGGGACATCAAATGAAACCTAGAGTGCCTTCACATGTACATGTACCTGAGAGTGCGTAATTTGAAACACAATTATTGTTTGCAGGTAGCAATTTGTGAGGAAACTCATTTCTGTGTGTGAACATTTGATTTACACAATTGAAAACAAGGTCTTCTGTGTTCACACAGATCTGTGTGCCGTCGCCTCTGTTCACACATTTCTGTGTGTGAACACTCAGTAACTCCAGACACATATATGCCAACAAGTTAAACATCTTGTACCATTCGGTTGATCATGAAGTTCATTACTTTGTTTCTTCAGCGTCTTTTGTGTCAGTGTTGCCGTGTCCATTTAAGACATGTCGCTTTGTTTTGTATACCATATAAACAAAATACTTGTAGACTTGATAGATGTTTCTGCATTGTATTTGTATCGTTGTTGTGTCCTGTCTCTTAAGCCCTTTTAACACTTGTGTTTCTTACCTCCGTACTTTCTCTGACCCAGGACTATCGTTAGTCCCGTATCAATTTTTTCAGCTTTTTACACTCGCCGATAAATCCCGTACTAAGCTCTTGTCTGGGCTAAGGAGAAAACTGACCTTATTACACTCATATTTCTGAGTCCCATACTTTCCAAACCACATGAATATTCATGATTACGCTGTGCACTGTACAAGTACACGCACGCACCGGCAGCACTTGATTACCTCGTTTCTGATTGGTCAGTGGGGGGTCGGACTTCGTCTTTATCGCTTAGCCCCGGATCATTTTTTCGTTCTGTTTACACTTGTTTGCTTGGCACCGCAATTGGGGGGTTAGCAATAACCCTGTTATTTTGCAGGGCCAGATAGTGCAGGATTATCAATGGGGCTAGCCCACTCTGGCAAAAACAAGTGTAAACAGAAAGTGGGCTAAGGAAAGTCCGGTACCAACGGTGGGGCTAAGGCCCCCCTTAGCCCCACCGTTGGTACGGGACTAAGCAAAAATTTGCAAGTGTAAAAAGCCCTCAATACACTGCAGTTGTCTCTTGTAGCTCCATGGTTTGTCTGTCTGTCCATCTGTCAGTCTGTTAGTGTGTGTTCCCTCTCCTTTCCCTAACTTTCACCTTCTTCACAAATCTCGAAACTCATTGTGTCCAAGAGCCAAAAAGTGTAAGTTATCAATTGTTTATATGATCCTTCACCCAAACTTTATGTGTGCCTGAAGCTAGAGAAAGGAGTCAGAATTATCACTGGAAACATGGAGGGAGGGAAGGGTAACACATTCCGTTCACTTGTGGAATGACTCACGATAAGGATCAGCAGAACCACTTTGAGTAGTTCGGGAAATGAAAGATCTGCTGAGGGTGAATCGGGTTATCGCATTTGCCTTGTGAATTGTCACATCATAATAACATGATACAGATATGGGGTCCCTCTCTACTTCAAGCTAGCCTTCTCTTCAGACTCTTCTACTTATTGTTACCTTGTCGAAAGATAAAAGAGCCATAGGTCAATTTTGTCTGTCCATTCACCTATCTGTCAAATTTTCAGCATAAAGCAATGTCATGAGAAGTGCCCTTCAGAACACTGTTGCATTTGTGAGCTAGAGACTAAGGGCAATTTTAAAGGGCAAGTTCACTTTGATACGTACACGTAAGGATTGTGAGAATGCAGAAATATAATTAGAACATATCAATGAAAGTTTGAGGAAAATCGGACAGTCTGTTCAAAAGTTATGAATTTTTAAAGTTTCATTGCCGCCATCACTGGATGAGAAGACTACATGTACTACAGCTTATATGATGTCACAGAACAACATAAAGAAGATATAAAGAAAATTCAACATAACTTTTCTCACATAATAAAAGAGCACTTGACTCTCCTCTTCCAGAAGGCAGGGGTAATAATATTACCCTCAACATATGTTAGTAAAAAGTTGAGGATATGTGTACTTTTTTTGAAAATGGACTTTTAGAAAATTCTCTATATTTTCCTTACATCGTTCAACGCATGTGACGTCACAAACTGTAGTAGTCTTTTCATCCAGCAGTGACTGCACAGAAACTTTTAAAATTCATAACTTTTGAACAGATTGTCCGATTTTCCTCAAACTTTCACTGATGTATTCTACTGATATAGCTGCATTCACTCAATCCTCGTGTCTATGAAGGTAAACTTGTCCTTTAAGTATGACCCTTGAAATTCAAGGCATAACTGTGAGAGTCAAGACCAAACCTAGACTCACATCTTGTATTTGATGCTTATGACTACAGGAATACATAACATGATCTCTATTAAAACACACCAAACAAAACACCCAGTTTCTTACATCCACAATTCAGTAATAGAATCAAAGGGATACTTGCCCAAGTGAAAACCACATGGAATCAAGGTTCATAGTCAAATACCTTGGGTTTTTTTTTTTTTTGGGTGTGTTTGTAAGTATGTGTGTGTGTGTTTTTGTTTTTGTTTTTTGTTGCTACCATCCAAAATGAGAAATAGAGTGAAATCTCTCTTAATGTCATTTTTGGGATTTAACTTTCCCTAGCAGAAGTCTGCTATGTCTGTATCCTCATATGATTGCTATAGAGAAAAAAAAAAGAAGAAGAAAAGATGGATGTATGTACAGTTGAACCTCTCTTATTAGGCCTCCCTTTATCCGGATCTCTCTATTATACGGACGTAATCTCGCCATGATTTTTTTATTTTTTTTTTGAATAATTACGGTAGGGAAGGGGGATTCCCAACTCCTTGAGAACTCCTACACAAACACACATGAATTACATATTACTTCCAACATGATTAACATACATTACATCAAATTTCCTTCCAAATTGCTTACCTTCAGACATTTTAACATCCCCAAACATCCCCAAATGTAACAATGAAAAGGTTGCAGTGTACACATTACTTCATCTGGTACTACAATGGGCTACATCAGTACATGTGTATGTATGATGTACATGTATAAAGTATTGAGTCTCCCGTATCCGGCCAAATCCCTTATCCGGATGAGCCCCGGTCCCGACTTGTCCGGATACGAGAGGTTCAACTGTATGTATGTATGCCATGCATTATTATGGTTGCCATAGAAACTGTGTAAATCTTCATTTTTTTATGTACAGTTCGACACATGTGTGTGTGTTTTCATACTATATATATGAAATTATGTACCCAAGAAAATAGACCCCCCTAAAATTTTATTTTTTGGAAGTTTCAGGATAAATATATTGATCTAAACAGGAGAGCTTGCCCTCACAAGTTGATGTCATCCACCCCTGAAATCAGAGTGGAGTTACCAAGCTACTTCAAATTCTAAGAAAAATGACATCATCCATATGGATGTAATTTTGAGCTCCACACTTTCATACCGCATCCATCATCCATCATGACTGGATCTGTCATTTTTCTCCTCTTACAGGTAAGAAATCTTCTACCTCCGTTCACTCATTCTAAATCATGCTTTCTGATGAGTTGATTTGGAGAATTGTGTGATATTTACCCCCTTTTCAGACGCATGCCATTTTATACCAAAACTTGATGACGAAACGACGTATAAAGAATCATCGTGTAGCCGACAGACCGTTCAGACATTTATTTCGACCGTTCTGGTAAACGTCGTATAGATGTGCAGTTTCCCACTGCGCATGCTGAGTGACAGCTGTGGGGTCACCTTTCGTGCGCGGTCCCATTAAGCCCCGCCCAGTTATACCGTTCTATGGTCGCCATACGTTCAGACGCACAGGGAATGCTGATTCGTTATCGAGTTCTTGTTCGAAACGATGCTCTGACAGTCGTTTTGTTATATGTCATTTGCATCGTATAGCAATACTGTTTCGGTATAGCTATACCGTTCTAGTATAAATTTTTTGCGTCTGAATGCCCTGTCAGTGTCCTGTAGTTCAATTGCGTGGTTCTCCTTCATGAAAAGAGGAATTTAGATTACCAATGGTGTTCTCAGTCAGGGGCGTATCCAGGAATTCCGTAAAGGGGAGGCGCCTTAACAAAATTAAAGGGGAGGCACACATGCCCCCATTCTTTTATTTCTTTTGTTTTTCCAAAAAATAAAGAGGTGCGCCCCCTGGATCCGCCACTGTTCTCAGTGAAGTTATTGAATACTTACCTTTTATCAGATAATGCTGGTTATGACTACTGATTTATGATGTCTTATTGACTACAAATACTATAGTGGTTGTGTTGTTACATTTCTGTTGTGATTTAGCAGTTTCCATTATGTGAGAATTGAAATTGCAACTGCAGAAATTAAATTCCAGATTAAAGGGATGGTATAGTTTTGGTTGAGATGGGGGATTCAGATTGTAACTTTTTGTGAGATAATTAGAAACCACTTATGAAATGTTAAAGAGCATACAATTCCAAGAGGAATTCAAAGTCTATTTGATGAACATTTGTTTTAAAATGGCTGAGATATCCAAAAACAAAGTGGCCCTCAGAAAAGGTGGGTCCCAGCTCTTATGGGTGGGTTCAACTCGCCCTATACCAGGGCTTGACATTAGTGGTGGCCCAAGGCCACTAAAATTTGATGTTGGGCCACCAAATTGTTCTTTTTGTTGCCTGATCAGGCAGCTAAAATTTGAAATATGAATTTTTATTTTTATGCCTCCGCCACGAAGTGGTGCCGGAGGCATTATGTTTTCGGGTTGTCCGTCCGTCCGTCCTTCCGTCTGTCCGTCCGTCCGTCCGTCCGTCCGTTCGTCCTACCGTCCGTCCGTAATGAATTTTGTGGACAAGGTAACTATCAAAACCTATTGAGGTATCCTAATGGAACTTGGCATGTATGTGTATTAGGGGGTGAAGTTGTGCCTATCAACTTTTGGGTGCACATGATCAAGGTCAAAGGTCAAGGTCAAGGTCAAATAGATAAAATTTCACTATTTCCACCATATCTATTTAATGCCTGAAGATATTTTCTTGAAACTTAGTGTATACATGTATTACCCAATTAAAATTCTCTGGTGAAAGTTTGAGTCATGAGGTCAAAGGTCAAAGGTCAAAAGGTGAGGGTCAAATACATAAAATTTCACTATTTCCACCATATCTATTGAATGCCTGAAGACAGAGACTCCAACTCTCCCGTTTTCGACGGGAGATCTCCCACCGAAAACCCATTTTTGCAAAATCTCCCGTTCTCCCGTTTGAGATTTAATTTCTCCCGCCCTGGCTCTGTGTCTCCCATTCGAAAGGATTTCTTACTTATTGCTATTGCATGTTGCAAAAAATAAGCCTTGTATAGCACCAGAGATCATCTAGAACCCTGGGAACTTCGCGCTTCGCACACATCAACTTGGAGTCTCCCGTTTGCTAGGGGTTTCAGGCGGGAGAATCTCCAGATCAGAAGGTGCTTTGGGTTGGAGTCTCTGTGAAGATATTTTCTCGAAACTTAGTGTATACATGTATTACCCAATTAAGATTCTCTGGTGAAAGTTTGGGTCATGAGGTCAAAGGTCAAAGGTCAAAAGGTCAGGGTCAAATACATAAAATTTCACTATTTCCACCATATCCATTGAATGCCAGAAGATATTTTCTTGAAACTTAGTGTAGACATGTATTACCCAATTAAGATTCTCTGGTGAAAGTTTGGGTCATGAGGTCAAAGGTCAAAAGGTCAAGTAAAAATATTAAAACTTCTTTTTTTTTCTCCGTACCTTGGAAAATTGTTCAAGGTATCTTATGAAACATAGTGTATACATGTACTGACTGGAAGTGATTATCTAGAGAATGTAGGGTGCATGGGGTCAAAGGTCAGGGGTCAAAGGTCAAGTGCAACACTTCAAAATTTTACTATTTCCCTCATATTTATGCAATGCCAGCAGGGTTATTTTTTTTTACACTTGGTGTATGCATGTGTAACCTAATAGAAATTCTCTGGAAAGTTTTTTTTTTCTTCTTTTTTTGCCCAAAAGGTCAAAGATCAAGTGAAAGTGCTGAACTAACTTTTTCCTCCATATCTCGGAAGTGGTTCAAGTTATCTTGAGACTTAGTACATATTATGCATGTTCTACCTGAAAGTGATTATCTTATGAATTTTAGGGTCAAGGGCCAGATGAAAATGGTAACAATTTACTATTCAATTCAGAAATTGCACTTTTTCTCCACACCTGTACCGTGAAAATTACTCAATGCCTAAATGTATGAATAGGTCAAAGTCAAGTTAAAGTCCTTAAATCCCTAGATACATGCTCTCTTAGGTCAAGGAAGGTGAACATTCAACACATTTGTGACAAACTTGTCATTTCAATATTTTGCCAATTTTGTGAAAATGTAATCACACATTGTCCACATGTACTATCTAGACCTATTGGGAAAATCATGCATTATGGCGGAGGCATACCAGTCGCCAAAGCGACATTTCTAGTTCCTTGTATTTTGGGCCACTACATTTCTTTTTCAGGCCACCAAAATTTCATATTCAAAGATTTTAGTGGCCTGAATATGCCACCAGGGAAAAAAAAAAGTCAATGATGAGCCCTGCTTATACATGTAAGTCTATATGGATATAAACAAGCAATTATTATAGGAGAAGCAACAAGTCAACTTAGAGAAAGTATGGGTGATGGTTGAGTAACAGCCATTCCAGTGGGACCAATTTGTGGTGGGATGTGGTAGGATGTGGTAGGATGCACAAGAAACTGCCGCCTCTCTTGAGAAGAAATACCCGCCCACTGGTTTCCCCAGAAACGTGTACCGACCTCGTGCTAGACAACCAGGGGAATCCACCCTCCCCCAGCTAGTATAAAAAAATAAAGATACACGTAGTTTTCGTTTAGCTTGTCCTTCCGGGTGTCCTCTTGAGGTCCTCTTTGACAGGGGGACTCTAAACGGGGTATACACCATTTGTAGGCCCTGCTATATGAAGAGAAGAGTTCAGTTAGTAAAAATGGTATGCATTGTACAGGGTAATGGGGGACTTGTGATATACCCTTAGAGGGTTGCACCTAAAATGATGTATCATTGTTTGTGAAAACACTTTGAACTTATAATTTTGCACACCCTTCTTACTCTGTGCCCAATAGGGGATGAAACTTCCACAAATTTCAAGTACAATCTCACTCTATCAGATCTGGTCAAAAGGGGTCTGAGCTTTTGATCCTAGCACGATCTTTGTCAGAGGCAAAACGACAAACAAGTAGGGTAGTAGTAAGTAGGGACCTACCGAGCCTTTTGTCAAGGCCTTCTCGCTGTAACGGGCAACCACAACAACGCGAGGGTCTTTTGAGATCTGCGTCACCCCATTATTATTCATGATACATGAACCCTACTTAATTAACAGGTTCTGGTTGACCAATGGAATGGCATGCTCCCCGCATCCTCCATTTTCGTGTTGTCGGACCTGTTCGCATGCGTCACTGACCAGCAGAGGTCAGTGGCGTGCATTCCCGTATGAAATTCGGGCTCTGGCTTGCAGACACGCTGACTGATCGACTTTTACTCGCGAAATCGGGGAGAAAAATTCGGTAATTCAAAGGGCTAACAAAAGGATGCGAAGCAGATCTCAAAAGGCCCTCACGCTGTCGCGCTTGGCTGGGCTCTCTTCACCATACAGCGAGAGGGCCTTGAAAAAAGGCTAGGACCTACCTTACTTGTTTGTCATTTTGCCTCTGATGAAGATTCTGCAAGGTTCGAAAGCTCAGGCCCCTTTTGACTCCATTTTACTCCACTGGCTCACCACTATTGGATACCAGTAAACAGTTTTCAGCAGTTGAAAACTTTGTTGGTACATTAGATTGAATCCAATGAGAACATGGAGTAGCTTTACACTTTTGTTGGGTCTACTTTGTAATATCTGCCAAGAGACATACCAAAGAATTCCATTACCCTCTTTAGTGCCCTGTTTTGCATGCATGTGCCACAAGTCCAAGACCTGTGATACAGAATTTGTTGTTGTTGTTGTTGTTGTTGTTGTTGTTGTTTGTAGTTTCCCCATAGTTACACCAGGGCCTTAAATGGTTAATTGCCAATTTGCAGTCTGCTCTCCACCTTCTTTGAGTGGGGGAAGGACTTCTTCCTGTTGTCATTGCTGGAGGAAGTCTGTCTATTTCCCATGTAAATGTCACATTGTATGTCATTTCAAGTGATGATGTATATGCTTGATTACTCTGGTATATGACAGACTATATTTTCGGGCTACAGCGATGATTTATCACAAAGCACACTTGTAGATATTCCATGATGTGTTCCTCATGTAGATTAGTCCATTTTGTAGATATTTTCATTGTAGGTGCCTTGTATAATAAAAAAATATTAACAATTTGAGGGGAAGGGAAAAAAAGAAAGGAAAAGGCGAGGTTCTTAAAGTTTAAAGGGACTGTACAGTACTGGTTGAGGTGAGGACTTAGCTTTTAATGTTGTGCGAGATATTCAGAAACCAATTATGAAATGTAAAAAAGCATACAATTCTGAGGGAAATTGAAAGTTTATTTGATGAAAATTGGTTTTGAAATGACTGAGATATCCAAAAACAAGGTGAAACAAAGAGATCCTAATAAAAGTCATGGCTTGTCGCATTTTATTATTGTCGCATTTTATTATTGTCGCATTTTATTATTGTCGCTTTTTTGGATATCTCAGCCATTTGAAAACCAATTTTCATCAAATGTTGAATCCTTCTTGAAATTACATGCTCTTTCATATTTCATAGGAGGTTTCTCATTATCTCACAAAAAAAAATTATAAACCTTTTGAAAATGGTATATTAATAGATACCCTTTATATGGATTGAGAGACTATAGCTGGTAATTATATGAACAAATTATGATCAATCCACGACTTCGCTCAAACCAGAAGTAAATGTTGCAAACCAAAGTACACTTTTTAATAATGCATCAGAAGCACATTAACACAGTCATTAGTAGTCCACAGCATTGATTCATATGCTCTCCCACCCTTATGCACCCCTGATTGTTCATTAGGACCTATTATAACCACAGCCAGTGAGCTTTTAGAAAGATCATGATCTATTATCTAGACTGTCTATCCCGAAATGCTGTACTTCAAAGCTTAAAGGACAAGTCCACCTTCATACATTTTTGTAGGCATGTGAATTCAGTGAATGCAGCAATATTAGTAGAACACATTAGTGAAAGTTTGAGAAAAATCGAACAATCCGTTCAAAAGTTATAAATTGTTAAAGTATCTGCGGAGGCACTGCTGGATAAGAAGACTACTACAGTACACTGGTAATGGATGTCACATGCATAGAACGATAAGGAAAATTAGAGAATTTCACAAAATTTCATTTTTTGAAAGAAAGTACACGTTCTTTTGACTCGTTACTGACTATGTTATGAGTAATATTATTCCCCCTGCCTTTAGAAAGAGGCAAGTCAAGTGCTCTTTTATTATGCGAGAAAAGTGAAAATATGTTGAATTTTCATTATATTTTCTTTTATATACTGTTCTATGCATACAGTGTATCTGCTGACATCATAAGCTGTAATAGTCTCCTCATCCAGCAGTGGCAGCACTGAAACTTCAAAAATTCATAATTATGGAATGGATTGTCCAATTTTCCTCAAAATTTCACTGGTGTGTTCTACTAAAAGTGCTGCATTCTCTCAATCCTTATGTATATGAAGATGGACTTGTTCTTTAATAGATCTGGTAGTGTTGGGATTCATGGTTGGCCCGATTCATATGGCTGCCCGGATTCATTGGCTGTCCACTGGGGTACATTTGAAACTACAAGTAGCCATGCTACCAAGTCTTTAACTCTTTATGTGCCATGTGCACATGCCGACTCAGTCAACAGCGTGCCAACTTCGCATATTCTGCTCAAACGTACAAACCCACCCAAAACGATTGATGAATCGCCAAATGCCGCAGTACTAACAATGAAAGCATTTCTCGTGATTCCATTCCTGTCACATGTATGTAGCTTGCATGTTATGTGGTGATTGACTATCAAGGGTTGTTCCTTATTGGAATTGCTAGTACATTCTAAGTTTCTGTCACCTTTTTTGTGTGCAAAAGTCATGCCTCTTATACAATAGTATAGCTACTAGTAATTTGAAAGAAAAGCAATCATAGATTTGTTGTTCAATTTACATCAAAGCAAAGCTTGACATTTTCTCTACAACTTTGCTCATTATATGTCTGAAGTTACAGAAATCTATAAAAGTTGCAGAGATTTTTAAAACAAAATGTCTTCACCAAGCATGACTACATTGCTATCTCAGAACAATGTGGCACACAGGCGGTTCTACACCATGGCACATAAAAAATTAATGTGGTGATTTTTTTTTCCTACAATGACTTCGTTCATTCCTAGGGAAAAAAAAAACCACAGAGAAATGTAAATCAGCTCTATCTTTCTCACTCAATAAGGACATATGGGTCCAAAGTGTAACAGTATGAATTGTGGTTCATTGTTCAAATCTTCCTATATCCCTTGTTCACAAAAGAAAACAAATGCAAGAAAATGTTGTTAATATGTCTGTTCATCTGTTCACTCTTGACATTGTGCCAACAATATGAAGAGGAAGAGGGTACAGTTGGCCAAATTTATCTTTTTCCGCCCACTTGGGGAGTTACAAACGAACCAAAAATCTATTCTTGTTTGTTACATGCCCCATGACGCACATTAACATCACAACAAACTCTTGTCAATGGATGTGTCGAAGTTAAAGGGAAATTTACCCAATCAGGGAATACAGAAATATAAAGAACACACCAGTGAAGTTTGAAGAAATATTGAGGAGCTATCATAAAGATATTAGTTTTTAAAGGTGGATAGGGACTGATA
This sequence comes from Diadema antillarum, assembly GCF_040938485.1. Taxonomy (NCBI): domain Eukaryota; kingdom Metazoa; phylum Echinodermata; class Echinoidea; order Diadematoida; family Diadematidae; genus Diadema; species Diadema antillarum. Next base: position 1,635,162 of record NW_027271231.1, read on the forward strand.
TCCCAGGACCAGTTTCAGTGGTTCTTACAGAAACCACTGAATATAATAGTTACATTCAGACAACAAGCCTTAACCCACCTCCCTCCTTAACCTCGAGGTAAGGAAACCTCGATGTTAAGCTTGTAGTTAGGGACCGTGTAGACGCACTCATAAGTTACGTTCAGACGGGAGCTCTTAACCTCGAAGTTAGGAAACTTCGAGGTTAGAGCTTGTAGTTAGGGACCGTGAAGACGCACTCGTAGTGCAAACCTCGAGGTTTGCTCGATGTTTCGAGCCACGAGAAATCTTATGGTTAGCGCTCTAACCACGAGCCGCGGGGGGTCCCCACTCGTAGTTAAGCGCCGTGTGGACACAAAAAACAACGAACTCGAAGTTAAGAGTGACCTCGCCGTAAACTCCAGCCCCTTACAATTTCCCTCTGCTTCCGGGTCAACCTCCCAAACGTACACCACAAATACACTACATGTGAAAAACCTATGACGCACGACACAACAACATCATCTTTTCTTCCCATGCGCTTGATCTCTGAAACTGAACACGTCGAACTCGCTATATTCTATATTCCTCTCCGACGCTAAAAAAAAAAAAAAAAAAAAATGTTTTCGACAAATATCTTCATAAAGGCATAAAGTCATCAGTGCAGTGCTATCTCTGCATATCATTACAGAGAAAAAGAGTACCTGTAAGCAAGTCCGACAGGGTTGGACTAAAGAATAAATAGACGTCTTGTTAACAGTGTGGGCTTAAACTTCCGGTTTTGTGGTTTTAACATCGAGTGGGACCCATTCGTAGTTACGGGGGGCAGAAGCTTAACCTCGAGGTTTCGAAACCTCGAGGTTAAGATTCGTCGTGTGGACACACGTCGTAGTTAGGGGGCAAGAGCTAAACCTCGAGGTTAGGGTCTGCCGTCTGAATGTAACTATAGTTAGCTAACCTCAAGGTTAGCTCGATGTTAAGAGCCATGAGATATCTCAGGGTTAGCGCTCTAACCATGAGCCGCGGGTTCCCCACTCGTAGTTGAGCTTCCATGTGTACAAGTCACCAATTCATTTTTATTTCATTTATTCATGTCTTCTTTAAAAAAAAATGACAGGGTAGGTGCATTCAGTTTAAAAACAAAACAAAACTGCTTTACAAGCACACCTTTTAGGTACATAAAATACAAAGTTAAATACAATATGACATAGTACATGAATAAAAATTCCCAGCATTATTGAAAATGACAAATGAACAATACAGGAATACTAGACTAAAAAAAGAAAAATTAACGAATACAACTTTACCCCACCCCAACCACTATATCTCACTCCCTTACCCCCTTCTGAAGTCCCTGCACCTCCCCCCCTTAGTCCCCCTGTATGGGTTAATGATACTAGTATTACAAAGTGCAAAATGAAAGTAACATAATTCATTACAGACAATGATAATATGTGACCTGCCACAACAAAAGGATCCTAAAGTCGCTGACGGCGGAGCGGAGGAAATCTAGTTTGAATTCATATCATCAAAATCGGTCAAAATGATCGGATTTCTGTTTTTGGCATAAATTTGTAGTCTAATATATCATCTATCATCTGCCGAAATTTGAAAGCTAAATGATCAAAGGAAAGGCAAGAAATTAGCGATATTCTGGGCCGTGATTTTCCGACTTTCAACAGAACAGAAACGTGTCCGAAGATTTGGATTTAGCGCCTCGGATAGACCCTGTCCCAAGCAACGAGGGAGTGATCTTATTGGTCAGTGTGTGGCATCCTGGTTACTGATTGGTTGTGCTAAGCTTGAATGCACATGGGGAGGTTGCTTGGAGCATACCTTCTATTGTCATGAGGTGAAAACTGTCTTGCCTCCCCTTGATCATGATAGCGTGAGAAGGAAAACTTTGAAGGCAGATTTCTCGAAATGCTGATTTCCTAAACCTCTCAACATGCGCTAGTAAAGTCATCAATATCTCCACAACCGAGTACTTTTATGAGTTGTGTTACATATGAAATTAAAGTGGGAGAGTAAAGAATTAATGTCATAATGTCATTTTCAGAAAATCGTCTCCCCCAACTATTGGATCAGTTGTTGCACTGTAGCTGGTCTCATATGCAGAGATATCCAAAAACAAAGTAAAACAAAGACATCCTAATAAAAGGTGGGACCCACCTGTTATTAGGATTGCTTTGTTTTTGATATCTCAGCCATTTCAAAACCAATTTTTACCAAATTAACTTTGAATTCCTTTAAGAAATATATGCTTTTTCATATTTCATAAGGTGTTTCTCATAATCTTAGAATAAAAAGATTATCATCAAACACATTGGAAACCTGAACCCCCCACCTCAACTGAAACTGTACCACCCCTTTAAGGTTGCTGTCATGTCAGATCATGATACCAAAGGCTTCTCTGAATGTGAAAGTATATGTGAAGTTGTGTTGACACACTGGAGTCTCTGGTAACATTTTAAGTCTTGCTTGAATATATATCGAGTCTTTTATCCCTGGATTTCTTAACGGGGTGACACTGGATAGTTTTGGTTGAGATGGGGCTTCAGGTTTCCAACCTGTTTGCGAGATATTGAAAAACCTCTTATGAAATATTAAAGAACATAGGCCTACAATTCAAAGTTTATTTAATGATAATTGGTTTTGATATTGCTGAGATATATCCAAAAACAAAGAGATCCTCATAAAAGGTGAAACCCACCTTTAATTAGGACCACCTTGTTGTCTCCGCCGAACGAGTTCGAGCAGGGGACTATGAAACGGGCTCCTAACGTGTGTGTGTGTCCGTGTGTGTGTCCGTCCGTGCATCCGTGTGTCTGTCCGTCCGTGCGTCCGTGCGTGATCAAAATGTTCAAAATGCTACTCCTTCGCCATTTCTAACCCGATTTTGATTCTGTTTGCTTTATATGATAGCACTACATGGGAGCTTCAAAACTTCTACACAGAATTGCAGTTGTGACCTTTGACCTTGACCTTTGACCTATATTGTACATTTTGCTTCAAAATGCTACTTCTTCGCCATTTCTAACCCGATTTTGATTCTGTTTGCTTTATATGATAGCACTACATGGGAGCTTTGAAACTTCTATACAGAATTTGAGTTGTGACGTTTGACCTTGACCTTTGACCTATATTGTACATTTTGCTACAAAATGCTACTCCTTCACCATTTCTAACCCGATTTTGCTTCCGTTTGCTTTATATGATGGCACTAGGTGAGGGCTTCAAAACTTCTACACGGAATTTTGACCTTTGACTTCTTTGACCTCTGACCTTGATTTTTGACCTGTATTGTACATTTTGCTACCAAATGCTACTCCTTCGCCATTTTAACCCGATTTCGATTCCGTTTGCTTTATGTGATGGCACTAGGTTAGGGCTTCAAAACTTCTACACAGAATTTTGACCTTTGACTTCTTTGACCTTTGACCTTGATTTTTGACCTATATTGTACATTGGCTACAAAATGCTACTCCTTCGCCATTTCTAACCCGATTTCGATTCCGTTTGCTTTATGTGATGGCAGTAGGTGAGGGCTTCAAAACTTTTACATAGAATTTTGACCTTTGACTTCTTTGACCTTTGACCTTGATCTTTTTACCTATATTGTACATTTTGCTACTAAATGCTACTCCCGGCGGGGACATATATTACGCACCGCGTAATTTCTACTTTTCCTTGTTTTACTTTGTTTTTGGATATCTCAGCCATTTTAAAACCGATTTCATCAAATAGATTTTCAATACCTCTTAGAACTGTACACTGTATGCTCTTTAATGTTACATAAATGCTTTCTGATTATCTTGCAAATAATTAAACTTTGAATTCCCTGTCTCAACCAAAACTATACCATTCTTTTAAAAGTACCTGGTACCTGCAGTTTGTCTGATAAAGGAAAAATAGTTCAAAGACACTCAAACCTAGTTTTGCCCTTGTGGAAGTGACACTTAATAGATTTGTTTTAATCCATCTTGTGATATTGAGAGTGAAGTAGGCTCTTATTATGACTCATGTATGAATACAAAACTAATAACAGCCCAGTGTTTGATAACTTAAGTGTGATTTTGCCAAGGAGGTACTTGGAGGACAGTACTCTCCGCTTAATTGGGTACTGCTTAATCGGCTAAGAAATGCTCTGACAGATATTACCCAAGTAAACGAAGAGTAGTATACCTCCTTGATTTGGTATGTCTATCCATCTCTCTGTTCTTTTATATTTAATGCCACGTAGAAATTTTGTATTTTGTGTCGGATTTGACATCCGCAGCGTCTTAAGAGATAACCTCGTTTCTTCTCTTCTCTTTTTTTTATGGCCCTCCAGCAAGAGGGGAATTAGAGTATGTAGGACATGTAGTTCAGTTGGTTTCACTTCTGATCATACTCAAAACTGGCCTCAAGAGAGCAACAAGATTTGCCTCTTGGAGCAAAATATCTGACATTTCCTTTTCCAACCTGGAATATTTCTGGTATATTTCAGCAAGTGCACTCGGGTTCAACCATTTAATCTTTCTCTTTGTTTGAAAACAGTGTTGTCTGTAAACTCCCACTGAAAAGCAGATAAAACATCAATAAAGATTGGCTCACAATTATTAAAAAGTGATTTAGTCTGATACTTTGTGTGAATAGCTGTGGTGTTTGATCAATTTGTCTGATGAATTTTGTATGCTGCAGGAGGGCAAATGTAGACATACATTGTTCTTTATCACCCTTCATTGTAGGTTCACAATCTCATTGGTTATAAAAATCAGAATTTGCACAATTACATTTAGTTTTTACTTGGAGGGTAATGTGTCATTCCAGTCTAAAAAGGGTGTTTGTCGGTCAGACAGGATGTAATCTTTGTTTGCTCATAAATCATTTGGATTTCGTAAGATTTGTTTTCTTGTTAAAGATGGGAGGGATAGCAGGGTATTAAAGAAAAGAATGAATCTGCTGCATGTGTTTTACACATTTACTAAAAAAAGAAAATGCTGTGTTTTACCAGTCAAGTGTTGCCATAGAAACTCCCACATATGATTGGTATATAACATAAGGCAGTGCTATCCTTCACAAATGAATGCACTTCATTATTATCACATTACCCAGTAGTTTAGTTCACTGTACTAGATTTTGTGAAATTGCACATTCGAGATGTTGATCCAAATCCAAATATTTTGCTTGCTTTTTTGGCAGTCAACCACTGCGCCCCAGTATATCGTGATAATCTTGGCACTTTCGAAAGAGCCTTCTCACTCAGCAGAGGATCTGGCTCATAAAGATTGTATTTTAAAGAGGGTGTCATGTCGATTTGCAATACATACACATTCAGTGCAAAAACAAAGACTGTGCGGAATGATGCAAGAGTTGAGCACAGGATGACACCACTTTTTATTGAAATTGATAGGCCCTAATTAACCAACTCTATGGCTCTCTGAGTTATTGGTGCTTTTGCAAGACTGCAGTAATTTTAACCCGTTCCATACTTAATTCTGAAATCCCTATAGACTTGATACACAGGCACCCAGATTCCCGTATGGAACGGGTTAATAAGGTTGCTTGCTGAACATTGCATTCTTTTTTAAATTCACCTTTTTATACCTCCACCCCTGATCATGCCGGATGCATTAGTATTTTTGTCTCTCTGTCCATCCCAGATCTTGTTATTTTGAATTGAGGAAAAACCATTGAGCATATTTTTGTGAGCACTACCAGTCCAAGGAATGCTGTATAAAGAGCAGAAGTACTGATTCGATATTGGCCCAGACTCATCCTGGTCAAAGGTCAAAGGTTACTGAACATTCACATAAAAGTCACTGAACTTTGGCTTTATAAGTTAGAAGTTTTATTTCAGTTTAAATTAATTTTATTTAAAGTAAATGTCCAGTGGTAATATAATGTGGTTGGATGGGTGAAAGTATGTAGATGCTCGTTGAGTAGATGCTTGTTGACAGAAAATGGCAGTCCTGACTGGTTAAAGGTCAAAGGTCACTGTAATTTTTTACAATAATAAAAAAAGAAATTTCAGTCATTACGTCAGCTGGGTTAGGATCCAGCATTTATGTGATTTGGTGGATATGGTTGATATATGGATGATTATTTGTGTCAAAAAGGTTATGAGTTGAGGTCGAGGTCAAAGATCATCGCACTTTGGTAATTTCCAGACACTAGCTGCATTTACACTTACTAACATCGCGATTTTTAAAATCGCGATATTTTGGTTCCACCGTTTACACTTGCGCAAAAGCATGCGAAGTTTGAGCTTCACGAAACATCGCGATTTTTTGGTCGGTAGTACGCATGCGTAATTTACCTGTTTTCAACACGGTAGTTGGAATCGCGCGCTATTCTGTTCGTTTTCACTGCATGTGAAGTGCAGTATATTTTGATCACAGCTGGCTGGTTGGAACGTTGAGCCAGGGCTTTTTATCAGTACAATGCACACATAAATTTGTACTTCTCGAGACTGTTTACTTACGGTAAAACTATATAGCTTGCTATATTAGATCACATACGTAGTAGGTGTGTAAAACTTCACGTACAGCAGCATTCGGGAGGATCATGAAATTTTGCCGATATGACGAAAGTGGGAAGTAAGACTTGGAAGTTAGGACTGGTATTTTATCACGTACTCCTGAGTCCTGTATAATAACTCCACAAACAACGTGCTATATCGAGAGCAGTACGGGCACTCCCACAATCTGAATCAATGCATTTCTGGGAGAACATTATTTTGTTAAAGGCAGCCGATCGCCATCCCTAATGGTACGTAAACTCCGAACGACCGAAGTTTGTGCATGCAATTGCGCAATGTCAGACTCGGCGCTATATCCATAAACGTGTGGGACAATGCTACCACTGAGACAAGTGTGTGTGTGTGCGTGTGTGTGTACGCATCATACACAAACATTGTCACCGCGAGCTGCGGTGATTGGAGGAGAGAGGCCAGAAGGCGCGTGGCTCTTTTGGCCTCTCTTCATGCGCATGCGCACTGAGAGTGTGCGTCCATTCGGAAGCTCTCGTGGCTCGCTGGGACAGCCATTTTGGGTTAGGAGATAAGCACAGGGAGCTCTCTTGTAGCCTACCGTATTTTCGCAGACCCATTGAGCCAGCGCTATTCTCATTCGGGGGTCACTACATTTGATACAGAATGGGGGAGGCAGCGTGTTGCGTTCGTCTCCGTACCGCACAAACCACTCGCCACGACTGAGTGTCTTTAAGTTGTCATGGGGTGATGATACGTGGTTGGAGAACTTCAGGTTTGCTACCAGTAGTACTAGTAGTTTTCACGTACAGTGTACTAGTTTCATCAGGGAGGGGGAGGTGAGAGACCACGAGCTGACCGAGGATCGGCCGTTTAGACCTGTGGCTGTACACAGCTGTCTTTACCGTGTACTAGTACTCTGGCCAGTGACCGACGTGCTATCTGCACGTTCCAAAGAGGGATCGGGAGCGCGCGTAAACTCCCGGTGCAATCCGATACCGAGAGTCACGTGATGAAAAATCGCGATATTTCTGCAGCTTGGGTTTACACTCGCTAACTTCGCCTCAAACTTCGCGATGTTTCAAAAAATCGCACTCCGGCTGGCGATTTTTCTGGCGATGTTTCGAGGGCGTTTGGGTGTAGTTGCTTAGCAACTTACACCCAAATGTCGCGATTTTAGAAAAATCACGATTTTTCCAAGCAAGTGTAAATGGGCCTACTCTTCTAGCAAAGGATTGTCCATTGTTGATGCAGTTCCAAAGAGAAAGAAAGAAATGAATGATGTGTCATGTACAATGTGTATGTACATGTGTGTTCTGGTAGTGACAGGTCAAAGGTCAAGGTTCACAATCACCAAAAAATTTGCCAGTCCTGTCAGGTTCCATGTCATAACTTCTGTGAGATAAATAGCCTAATTATTGTAATTAAAAAGAAAATGATTCCTGAGACTTTCCCTGGTGCAGAGGGTTGAAGATCAATCCTTGTCAGTTTCTATAAAGGTCAGTGTACTTTATTGAAATGTGGATAAAAACAACAGCATGCATTAGTGTGCCAAATTTATTTTACTTCATGTGTTTCTTTTTCAGCCTTTTTTTTTAAAGCAATCCTGACTCCCATTTTAATGCAATGCCAATAGTACTCATAAAAGCACTGGACTCCAAGAAATCTTAGCATTTCTCATATTTCCTTGCAATTTTGTGTATATATATGCTTTCAACTGAGTCTCCTTTTTTTCAAAATCAATGTGATAGTGATAGTTAATGTTAGATTATGAGTATGACTGAACTATGACATTATATTGATTCAAAATTCAGTATAGATTAAAGCCTGTGCAAACATAATTGACAAAATGAACAATAACCAACAAATATTTGACCAGATTTGACCCAACTTTTCCTTAAGCAATATTTCATTGCCAAAGGGAAATTAAATTGGCAGTATTTTTCTTGGATGGGTTCCAAAAAACCCTATGTGGGTCTTCGATGGTATTCAGGGATTTGTTTGTTTGTTGTGTTTTGACTCCTTTGTTTCCATGAAATGTGATTTGTGGCTTGCATGCAGTGTTGGGACATGACATAAGCACGGTCATCTGCCTTTTGGTTTTTGTATTTAGAAATGAACACATTCTTTGAATTTTTCTTTGAGGAGGTAATAAACAAATAATATATTTTCCTTTTAATACCTAGGGTGTCGTTTGGTGCCAGTTTAAATAAAGTACACGTATACATGATTTCTAGGACAAATGCTACAATGAAGCCATATGATAAAGTTGGAATATATTTTTAGAAACAATCCAAGTTTTGGAAAATTTGTCAGTTTAAAGTGCAACTGTCCCTTGCATGAAAACTCCCATGTTGGTTCATACAGTATGTAAATGCAGGTATAGAACTGTGGTTGAATGAAAATCTGTTATGTTACTTCAACTCATAGAAGTAGCTGTCCTTTTCATATTTCCTCAGACACCTACATCGTACATTTTATTGCCAGATTTTGAGTTGATATATTCTTTGACTCTGTGTGATCTTGCTCTCACTGTTAATATGTACTACATGGCAGTAAAAATGTATGAATTTAGTAGGAATTTTGATAGAAACATTTTTATATCTCTGCACAAGAGCTAGATTTTGGCCAAGGTGTCATGGTAGTACAATGTACGCTTGACATTGTCTTGATTAATTGGTAGAGAAGTTCATCATTTTGCATTCATTAATTAGTAGTCCCACCAAGATGCATATTCAGGCTGCTACTCATTAGATCGCACACTGTGTGTCCTGGAGCAATCTTTCTGCTAATTTTATGTATTATTTTGCGGTTGAAATATACTCTCGGTCTCAAAACCCTGGCAGTTTCTGTGCTCCCTTTTTCTGTGGTATAAAAGGCTGCTTTAATATGTCAGCAGCAAAAACCTGTTATATTCCCATATTCATAATTCAGTGGAAACAGCTGTAATGAAATCCCACACAGATTTTATCATGCATGTGTCTGATTTTTTTTTTCTTCATTTCCTTCAAATTCTGTTCTCTGGGGGAAGAGCATAGTTTCGTGTCTTAGAATGTGAATATCGTGGCAATACTCTTTCTGTTACTTTCCTCTTAATTTGTATTGTTTTACTCAAAAGTGCATTGGTATCGTTCAAGTTCGGTGGTTGTGAACTTTTTTTTTTTGTTGAATCTTTATTCGTGTATTATTTTGATGGAGCCACAGTGTGGGGCCCACCTCTATCCACACTCCCTCACACTAGGTGCGTTTACATATAATTTGCAAGTGGTATTTCGTGACATGATTCACACTCAAATCTACAGTAGCATACATTACATATTTAATGCGAACTTTAGATTACCATGCTAAATACAATAGTGTTTTCCGACATATTTTGTGGTATACTTGCATTCACATTATGAAATACTGCAGAATTGATATACGTTGGTACTTCACAGTTAGTGTGAAGACATCTTGTGATGGACATCATATAATACTGCAGTATTTGAAATACTGTGATATTCACCATCTGCTTTATACACCATATTGATTTTAACCTGTTAAGGATGAGTCCCAAGTATACTCGGGCAGAGGATTATGGGAAATGTGTGTTGTAGCAAAATCAGTCCATCCTCAAAGGGTTAAGTAGCAAGTCTAATTTTCTTTGAATCAGGACTTCCCGACAGTTTTACTCGTGGTTGAATTTCTCATCTTGGAGTACAGTAATGAACAAAGAAATGTATGTATGCAGGTCACGCTGTGATGTCGAGATCAGATTGTATAATTGTGCATGATTTTAGATTCGCAAATAGCACCTAAGTCATGCAATTATTGGAAATAAAAACCTCGCAAAATATATGGCATGTAGGCCTACAGTATGTAAGTGCACCTAGTGGTCAGGTTGGAGGAGTGAAACATAGAGCCCATGGAAGCAATGTTCTGTTCCATTCTCATGGCGACTGATTTGCATAGATACAGGAATATCATACCAACAAAAAATACTTGCCTAATACTTTGAATGCTGTGAATTTATCTGTTCCTAGAATGTCAAATTCTCCCCCAAACCACTGAGGAAACCTCAAATGTAGACTTCTTCCACATTTGACCTTCAGGGTGTTCAGACGCAAAATATTTGGCTAGAACGACATAGGTATACCAAAACGGTATAGCCATACGATGAATTTGTACATCTGAATGCTGACTAATGAAATGACGTATAAGGAAATGATGAGTAGCGAAACGACGGTCAGAGCATCATTTTGAACTAGAACTCGATAATGAATCAGGATTCCATCGTGTCCATTGTGCATCTGAACGTATGGCGACCATTGAATGGTATAACTGGGCAGGGCTTAATAAATGGGAGCGCGCATGAAAGGTGACCCCATAGCTGTCACTCATGACCATAACAGCATGCGCAGTGGGAAACTGCACATCTATATGATGTTTTTCAGAACGGTTGAGATTAGCGTCTGAACGGTCTGTCGGCTATACGATGATCCTTTATACATCGTTTCTTTATCGAGTTTTGGTATAAACTGGCTTGCGTCTGAACAGGGGGCTCTTGACACAGAAAAATCTTATTCTATCTTGAGTGGACATTTAGACCCAAGAGAGCTCTTATGACGAAAATGTGCTGGAGGAGTGTGTCTGTGTGTGCGCACTCGTGACCTGAGTGCATGCATGTATACAAGTGTATGTGCGTCAGTGTGTACTGCAGTGAAGTGTGCTAGCTCTCTAGCTATGTGGTAGGAGATTCTGGGTGATTTACTCTGGGAGTCTAATTGAATGAGTCATCTCACTGGGTTATGTCTCCTCCCCACCATGTTGACAATGGAGGGAGCAAGTCTGAAACCCCTTTCACACCTGGCAATTGTCTTTTGACTGAAACATCTCGCTGATGATGGCTAAACCCCTCCTGCAGAAATGAAGATGAAGTACTCAATTTAACGTTACTGTAAAAGCAGAAATATTCTGGGCATGAAACTTTTTGCAAAGTGGAGCCAACAGCCCTTTTTTTGCATGGCGAGAAACTTTTGCAAATTGCCACTGTGTTAATGCATTGTTTAGACAAATACTTTCGCATGCAATTTGATTTCATACATACTTGTAAATCTTGGCTCCTCTTGAAATTTGCAATAGTTTCATGCACGCAGAAATTTCTGGTTTTCCGGTACCCATGACAACCACAAAGGTGACTACTTAGTGTGCCATGTAGATGACTGATTCAGTTCAGTTGAAAACTGAAGGACTCTTGCTTTGAATTGCCAATAAATTTGTGCCTGCTTCACATTGCTAAGATGTATGTGCCAGCCCATCGTCTTCCGGATGATATTCAGGCAACTCGTGCACGCAGTGCCCTGATGTTGGGGATTCACATTTTCATGCGTATTCTGTTTCAATGGTCCGCATTGGATCAAACCATTTTTCCCATTTGAATCAGCGGTACTGTAAAATTGAAATTTTGCTCTGTGGAACTTTTTTGCATATTTCCCGCAACAATAAACTAGCATTTAAACAAAAGCATTCACCTTTTGATTCTGAAGAATGAAAAACATGCAAAATTCATCTTACCTGGTCAAACGCTAAAAATTACTTGCACGAAATTTCCACTTTTGCTGTGGATCGAAGGGTAACCAATGGATACAGTCTGTCTGAAAGGGGCATAGGAGGAACGCTTGTCTGTAATGTTTGTGTCATCTTGACAGAGGGACGGTTGATGGAAGGTGAGACTAGGAAAGGAAAATGGAAGGGGGGAATAGAGAATGTAGGACTGACTCGCACTTCAAGGAAATGGAAGGAGAGTGGGTGCGTATCCGGACGAGCGGATTGCCTTGTTTAACTTGCGTGAGGAGTCTCTGGCGGCCGAGTGCAATTTAACGCCGTCTCGCATTGCATGCGAGCATGATTTGTGCCCCGTGCTTGGGCCTGATTTTTCACCACTCACCTGGATGTTTGGTGCCTGCACTGTGCCGCGGTCATAAAAACAATGTGATTGAATTTGAACACATGTGGGAGACATCACATGACTCAAGTGTAGAGGAGAGAGAAATAGAATGTTAAAAGGTCATAGTTAGTATAATGCTCATTGAAAGGGTTATTATAAAGTTAGCGGTAAACACATTTAAATATTGTATTCCCAGCTGAGAAACATGTACATGACTATTTTATTTTCCAGCTGAGAAACATAAACATAGATATTGTACTTTCCAGTTGAGAAATACATTAATATTATATATACTTAACTAGCCAGAAACATATTTTAATTTCCAGCTGAGGAATATATATACATGGGTATTTTATTTTCCAGCTGAGAAATATAATAATATCTGAACATTGTACTTTCTTACTAAAACAACTGTTTCTCTATTTCAGATATCTGTCATCTCACAGTTTTGATAAATCATATGAATATACAGATGAAGCAAAAGGACAGGTCATGACAATGACTACATGTAGGGAATGTTAATGTAGAGTAGGCCCTATACTGTTCATGAATATTTTTTTTTCCTATTTGATAATATATACACGTATGAGCTTTGTACTTTGTTGCTAACACAACTGTTTCTGTATTTTTTATAGCTGTCACCTTACAGTTGATATCATATGAATGTCTGAGCGTAGATATCAACACATTAGTAACTGATCCACCCAAAACTATCCGTCCACTTTTTCATAGTTTTATGCTTAGCATTTTAATGTTTTCATGTAAAATGTATAATTACTTAATTTCAAAGAGGTCAAATGTTAACAAAAGCATGTCAGAATTACTTCTGTGACACGCTTTTCTCTTGGTAAAGTGTAAATAGGCCTTCAAATAAATATAATTTGTGATAGACAAAAATGAACGTGCAGTGAGCTATTGTACATGATGTAGAAAGTTGTTAAAATGAGAGTAATAATGCTGTGATACCTTCTAGTGAACAATAGGCCATTATGTATGGAATCTTCAGTTGCTAAAGAGTTCAAAGCAAAATTAGATATTATGACAATGCATACAGGCAGGAGGTATCACAGAGAGAAGGGAAGATCATTGCTAGATTGGAAATGAAGTACATAATGAGACAATTACAGACCATAAATCAAATTATATAGTTACTGGAGTGAGATACATGTAATGGGGTATAGTGAATTAATAAACAGGGTTCATGCAGTGGTAGAAAGCCTGAAAGAGTCATTTGAATTAAAAAAGGAAATTAAAAAAAAAAATCCCCCGCCATGAATGGTCATGGTTAGCGCAAACTCAATTACCACTCTTTAAAAGTCATGAAAAATATTTTTTCTGCAATTTGACTCATTTGTGGTTCCCTGTAAATTATTTTTATGCCTCTGCCCTCAATAGTGCTAGAGGCGTCATGTTTCTGCCTCTGTGCATGTTGAAGGAAACCAAAACCTAAAGAGCAATGTGGATTGAGTGAAAGCAGCATCATCAGTAGAACACATCAGTGAAAGTTTGAGGAAATTCGGACAATTGATGCAAAAGTTATGAATTCTTAAAGTTTTGGTGTTGTAATGACTGGATAAGGAGACACTTCTAGAGTTTAAGACGTATGTGTGGACAATGATACAAAGAAAATTCCACAAAAATTCACTTTTCTAGCATAATGAAAGGGCACTTGACCAACCACTCAGGGAATAATTGCTAACCATACAGTAACATATGTCAGTATCAATGGTTGATGGAATGTGTAATTTTCATGAAAAAATGAATTTTTGTGGAATTCCCTATATATTTTCTTTACTGTAAAACACGATATATTTGCGGCATGAAAATTTTGCGAATTGCCACTGGCCTCCATTGCATATTTTGTAGGCAAGAACTTTCACGTGCATTTTAATTTCGTGAATGTTAGCGCTCGCAAAATTCGCAAAATTAAAATGCACGCGAACATTCCTCGTTTTATAGTAGGCCTATATTGTTGTCCACACATGATGCCATAACCTCTAGTAGTCTTCTCAACCAGCAGTTCCAACACAAAAACTTTAAAAATTCATAACTTTTGCATCGATTGTCCGATTTTCCTCAAACTTTAATTGATGTGTTCGACTAATGTTGGTGCTTTCACTCAATGCACATTTCTTGTTGGGTTTGGGTTTCCGTTAATGTATTAGGGTTTGTATGTGTGTATGTCAGTTCTTCACATCCCAGATTACGTGACATTGCTGTAAATAAAAAAAAAAAAAAAAGATCATAAATTGGTTCAAAGATACTCAACAGTAATAGACATTTATTGAACTTTCATTTTATAGTAAAGAGAGTCAAGAAGCCTGAATAAACAGGAGCATATTCAGATGTATGTAGCATAGTTGTCAACTCTCTCGGATTCTTCTTGAGGCTCCCTGATATACATGTAGCACAACTCATAATCGCTTCATGTCTAGCGAAGAGAACATAAAATCTCCCTGATTTAGATATTAACTATTATTGCCCATTGGCTTGAGTGCAATACACATCCACCTCCCTGATTGCTCTTTAGTATCTCCCTATAAATTTGATGTGTTAGTGTCGACAGCCCTGATGTAAGAAGATCATTGATAGTGAAACTTTCTTGAAAGTAGGTTAATGAATGGATGAATGGATCAATAAACACTGAAAGTTTGCAGTCATACATAATAGTTTCTTATCACTTTGAGAATGCTTCATACTTTCATAACTTTACATACTGTGCATTTTTCTAATTCTGTGCTCATAAAATGAGTGCCACTTACACTAAAGAGACCTCATGAACATCAACCAGAATGAGTTTTGTTTAATAGCGTAATTCAAAGATAAGTTCTCTTGACAATATGCAACAAGACACAATGTGATTGACCATTAATTTGAGTGTTATTGCTGATGTCCTTTAAGGTTAATTAGGTGCCATGTGATGGTCGATTTTTGCTTTATTACTGATGACACAGATTGTTGGCAATTATGTATGTTTCACTTGAGCCTGGATCATTATGATATGTAACTTGGATTTGAATGAATTACTCATATGCCCATAGGTTGCTGAAAGCAGTATGTCTTCTGGTTGTCCATCTGCCAGTCTTGACCTACATCCAGTTCTTGCAGTTTCAGGAAAAAGTACTTGATGAATTTTCAGCACAAACCCCTAAGGTCAAAGGTTATAGGTTTCTGTACTCTTGCTTGAGATAACATTTTTTTTTTTCTTTTTTGGCAGTAACTTCATCTGGGAATGTCCAGGGGCAATATGCATGTTTGTTTGTTTGATTACAAGTGCAGTTCATTCTGCTTCTCAAGTCAAAGTAGAATTACATTGTTGTAGAGAGTTAAACAAAAGATAACTGTTATAAAGGAACAAAAGAAAAACACAATCTCATGCAATGCAACAGCACATCATTATAAAATATCTAAATGGTTGCGAGTTTATGATTGGTAGGAGGAGTAAAAAGAAATAAGCAATCATTTCCTTGAAATATAGTGATGAATTGTAAAAGACTACTGCGCTCTGGTCTCTCTCTCTAAAAAAAAAAAAGGTAATTTACAGTCTTCACTTTATCAAGGAATGTCCATTGATAATTTGGCAGACAGAGTAGAAATAAATTACCAGTTATATGAACATTAGAGTAATGATAGGTCAAAGTTCACTGCACTTTGGTAAAAAAGAAAAATTAAAACATTCCCCAGTCATAGCTTCAGCTGCAAATGTACAGTGGTAACATAATCTAGTATAAAAGAGGATAGAAATGAATGTTGCGTACATGTACAGCCCGTAGGTGCAGTGTGTGTGAACAGCCATCTAAAACAGAATTACATGGCAGACCGAAAACCAGCAAATTTTGTGTGTGATTGGGTCTTGTGCTTAACCACAAATTATTGAAGATTGAAGCCTGGCTGTCCCTTGGGTAGTATTTGATCATCTCATTGCACTTCATTGAGTGTCCTTCCGGGTGCAGCCAAAATCGCCAAGTCATTTCTGATGCTCTAGACTGGGTTCTAAACTCTTGGAAATTAGATTTAGATTTGATTTCGGTGTTTCTGAAGGCCGTGATGACATCATAAGTGACATTGACAAAGTGCACTAACTGTAATTGTGATCGCCCGAAAAGTTTTAACTTCTTTATGTTCAAGCCGTAGATTGACATCCATGGTATATGGTCTCACATACATAGGTTTTAGTATTATTTTGAGCGAACACTAATGACAGAACTCTGTGAGCATTGCTTTGCTCTTCCACCACACTGTCGCAATATTGGTAGGGGCTACGTCATTGACCTGTTACCGTGGTTAAGAGGGTAGAGAGAGCTAAATGTATTCTCAGGGTCTGTCGGACTTGATTGCATATCCAGAGCCAAGTTTTCTGCCCCGATTCTGCTGTCTCAGCATCGAGAATGGTGACAAAACCAGAAATCCAACTAAATTGTCATCTGTATCATAGTCGTGTGGTCTGTTAAAGTCAAGCTGTTGCTTATTCATAGCATCTTGTGTACTTTATCATTCGGGATCATTGAAAAGTGTGTACTGTAAAATGAGGAATGTTCACATGCATTTTAATTTCTCGAATTTCGCGAGAGCGAAGATTCGTGAAATAAAAATGCATGCGAAAGTTCTTGTCTACACTATATGCACTGAATGTTACAGGCAACTCGCGAAAATTTCATGCCGTGAAAAAGGCCGTCGGCTCCAATTCCCGAAAATTTCATGCTGCGAAAATATCGTGTTTCACAGTAAAATCCTCTGAATGACAAGAGGTTTTTTTTATAACTTGTGATGTGCAGGCAGGATTATGATTTTACCTGCTATAGACTTCCCAAAGGTTTCATCAGAATTTCAGAGACAGATAAACTGAGCTTTTTGCATCTGTTGAATCCATGTCATGAGAATATTTCCCTTTAACCACTTTATAAATGAAATTATAATTATGTCTCCACCTCCTTGCGTGTGAATAAGGCTGTCAGAAAAACGATGTCCTTGATTTGTCTCTGATGCATGTCCCTCCATCCAAATGTATGCCCCATGTCTCATTAGGGCTGATGGTTTATACTGATCAGGAAAACTGTAACATATTGACAGTTGCGATGCAACTGTGTCAAAAACCACCCAAAACATTAGCAGGAAATTATTACACATCTTTGTGTAATATTTTTACCATCATGGAAAGGTTGCTCTGACAGTTTTCAATGAGAATGCTCACAACAGAAAAATGATCTGGTAATTTCACCTAATAGGGCCATTCTCATTGCAAAAAATCGCGATATGAAAACTTGCGATGTTTTACCTTTGTGTCCACATTGGCAGGTAAACATCGCGAAGTTAGCTCTGGTACCAACAATCGCGATCTTTCATGACGTACTGAGCATGCCCAGTTTACTCCGCTCCGCGCTCGGCCTTTGTTTGGGGTCCAAGCGGATACTGAAGTCACGTGAGTAATATCGCGATATTTCTGCTGCGTGCGTTCTCATTGCAAAACTCCATGCGAAGTTTCGCTCGAAGTTAGAAAAATCGCACTCCGTCTTGCGATTTTTCGGGCGATGGTTTAGTGAGAGTTGCTAGGCAACTTTCACCGTAACTTCGCAATTTTTCTAATATCGTGAGTTTTCACCTGCAATGAGAATGGCCCTAATGGCTGGGTTCCTCCCTCTCTCTGTCGGGAGACAAATCATAGAGCGAGCCCTAACTTTATTGTCAAATACCGGTATCCATAAGTTTTGGTTCAGATGGCTTGGAATATATTCCAAGTAGATGAAATGTGAGGGAAAGGGCACTGAACTTTGGCTGTGATTGTCATATGATTGTCAAATCAAGAAGAATCATACTTCAGTATCTACACGTACTATGATACCCTGTTGTAATGTAATATTCTGTTCCACAGCAACATGAGTATCTTTTTAGGTAGGATGAGTGCTGTACAAGAGTCTCTCTGTTATTGTTATTGTTGTTGTTGTTGTTGTTGTTATCATTATTATTATTGTTATTATTATTATTATTATTATTATTATTATTATTATTATTATTATTATCATCATCATCATCATCATCATCATCATCATCATCATCATCATCATCATCATCATCATCATCATCATCATCATTATTATTATATGAATACAGAGCATGAGATTATTTTTTAAGCATGTGACAGCAGGGTCAGGTGACACAAATTGGCAACTTGAGATCCCCAGATAACTAATGGTCATTAAAACTGTGGTTCCTCCTGAATCTCAAATTTCTCCCAAATTTACTCATGATTTATTACCAGATTGATTTCACCAGTTTCCTTCAAGTTGAAGTCCCCCTTTGAGGTAGAGTTTCTTCCTGAAAGAATTAGCTCCACAAGGCTTGTCTATCAGCATGTTATTAGGCAAACGAGTTGTTATAGCACTAGGCTGCGACTGCTATCAATAAAAAGAAATAAAAAATGTTATACCCTCACATATCAGTATTAAACATGATCACTTGTTGCCACCAACATCACGGCTTCCCTGTCAACTGGCAACCAACGCCCTCCCTTTATGAACTTATACCCTCCTCTTCAATGAGATCTTTCTGTCAGATGCAGATAACACACAGTTGGGATTGGTGCTTTAAGGCGCAGATGGAGGTTTCACACTTTGAAGAGAACTTGTTCGAAAAACCTGTTTAATTAAGGTTTTTAAGTTAGTTTGAAAGCAAATTTGAATCACATTGATTCCCTTTTATCAGTGATATTTTTCAAATCATGTCTGGTTAGTGTTGGTCCATAGGTACTTTTTAAATGAATATTTGACAATTTGGGGTGCACGTTTGCAGTATGAGTGGATTGACCTTCAAAATATGAGTGAGTAGGTAGAGTTTAGCTTAAAGGTACAGTTTACCTTTGAGAGCAGTGATTTTTAAAGTTTTCAAGTTATCACATTTGATGCATATGTGTAGGTCAGTTGTATCACAAAACATCCTATCATATAAAAATTTTGCAGTAAAACTTAAAATATACGGAGGTATCACTGTGTTTCTTATTAAACCATAACTGTAGATGGTTTAGTCCAGAAACAATTTTATTACCCACATAACTCCTGTTCATTTTTTTTTTTTGTATATATTCAACAATACTTAACATTGATTATCCTGATTAAAATGTTTACAGCGGTTATTTCCATGCCTAACTCACATTTTAGAACTATTTTGAAGCACTAAATCAGGGTTTTTGTTTCATCTGCAAATGGTAAATAATGCCTTTAAGTCGTATAATTGCAACACACTTCTAATGGTTTGTACCTCTCTGAAGCACACTTTAATGAACATATCAAGGTTTTTTGTGTTTGATTGACAGCTTGGCCTTGGAATTTGTGACAATGGTTAGGTATGGAATGTTATTTCCTGTTAGCATTTAGGCCTAGTAAGGATTCTCTTATTCGTGTTTGAACACACCATGCTTAAATTTTCAACACAATTGGAAGCTCTTTTCAAAAATGAAACCTGTTCATGAATTACACAGACTCTGGATAAGAGATTTAGAGGTGGAAGTCCCGTGCCAATTTTTTCAGCTTTTTACACTTGCCAATAAATCCCGTACTAAGCTCTTGTCCTGGGCGAAGGAGAAAACTGATCTTTTTACACTCATATTTCTTAGCCCCGTACTTTCCAAACCACATGAATATTCATGATTACGCTGTGCACTGTACAAGTACACGCACGCACGCACCGGCAGCACTTTATTACCTCGTTTCTGATTGTTCTGTTTACACTCGCTTGCTTGGCACCGCAATTGCGGGGTTAGCACCGCAGTTGCGGTGCTAACCCTGCTATTTTGCAGGGCCAGATAGTGTGGGATTATCGGTGGGGCTAGCCCACTTTCGGAAAAACAGAAAGTGGGCTAAGGAAAGTCCGGTACCAACGGTGGGGCTAAGGCCCCCCTTAGCGGTCCGGGACTAAGCAAAAATTTGCAAGTGTAAAAAGCCCTCTAGAGTCAACTTGATACATGTTTTGCAGTGTGTATGGGAATACTTGTCTACAATAAAGAATTTGAAGGTGAAAATCAACACAAGTATTATGGATAAAGCAAGAATCTTTTAACAACAGTGAATCATGCTGCACTAATTGCTGCTACACAAATCCTGTATCTTGGTGACACAATAAGTGTACTACAGTCCGACCTCTCCTATCTGGATATTTTAACATACAGGACTCTTACAGAAAAATATTCACAATGATAATATTCGGGATGCATGAACAATTTGAAATTTACTTGATGGAAAAATAAGAATGTCTTATCCTCCCATATGCAGTAAATTGGTTGAGCTTGCCTGTGACATTATGGAATCGCCCCTTTTTATCACAACTGTCAAAGTTCAAAACTGTCTTACATGTTGATCAAAATTTGTGTAAGATTTCACTGTCTTGTTTCTCAGATTTTTCTACTTCGATTCACACAAATTTACAGAGTAGACTTTCCCTTTAAGATAGAAGCCCTTAAGTAATTTATAGGGTGGACTTTCCCCTAAGATGCTAGTCTGTAGAGTAATTTACATAGTGGACATTTCCTTTAAGATGGTAGTCCTTGAAGAGGTACAGTTGTAATACTTTGCCCCAGTCTTCACCACTCCCCTATTCTTCCACCCAGGGCATTCTCCATGTCCCACTCGCAGGTATGTTGCCTACACTTAGCCTGTCTGCCCCTCTCTCCCTTCTCCCTCTCTCTCTCTCTCCATCTCTCTCCCCGTCTCTTTCCCTCCTGCGCTGTCTCATTCTGTCCCTCTCACTCGGTGGCCGCCGCATTAACTGTCAACACTAATTATAGCACGCACCTCGTCAGCGCAACAGCAGAAAGCTAAACGCTCGCCCTCTGCAACACTCGCCAACTCCCCGCACGGCGGCGTCATAATCGGTGGAGGCTACTGCTTTGCCTTCTCCCCCCTCGTGTGCCGAGAAGAGGACGAGAAGAAGGGAAGAAATCAGTTTTTAACGACGCACATCGGTGCAGCTTGCTGGTTCGCCGTATGAATCACAGCGTGGAAAATTTGCCACTATTTCCTCACCAGGCGGGAGTGCATTCCGTGAATTTCTCACCTCTTTTTAATAACATCAGCTGCTGTCCTCCTTTGGTACATTTCAAGTTTGTTTTATAATGTATGTACACTTTTGAATTTCATTGCATATTTGACGGTCATTCTATGTTTTCTTGGGGTTTTTTTGAGGGGGTGTTTTTTTTCTGTGTTATAGCAGCAAAAGCTGGATTGTGTGATATCACTCGCTGACACTTTGTACGATTGATCTCTTGCTGTGCACTCTTTGATGTTACTGAGCGTTTTTCCTTGTCAAGAGGATTTTGTGAAGACACAGAAGCGATAATGAATTGAATTATTTCAGCTCAGTGTAGAGATTTTGTCGTTTGTCTGGCGTGGCCCAAAGTGAGTCATAGTGTGCACACGATGAAATGTGAGGAAGTGTTACGGCATTCATCGCCCCGCCGTGTGTGTGTGTAAACGCTTCTTCCTTTATTATTCCCCCCTCACATCGTCGTCAAGGGTGAAGTTGATGAAGACCGATGCCTTTCCCTCGCTGCTGTAACCACAATCTCATCCCCTCCTCCCGTTTCTCTCTCCTCTTACCTCCTCGCAGATTCTAGTCCTTGCCGTCGTCCGGGGAAAGGGACAGACGTACGGCCACGCTACCGAGGAATAGAACCCGACTGTGGGAAGTGGATTTCTCTGGGGAGGCTGTGAGGACCGGCAGTGTGTGGCCGCAAGCTCGCTGGAGTGTGGAATATCAATTTACCTGCCGTTGCGGATTGACATTAACCCACTCTCAAAGAGTTTCCTATCTGCCATATCCGTTTTGAGGTGAGTACATTGCCAGATCTTGGAGTAGCTGAATGAAGTGTGTGAAAGGAAACTGGGCGTAGCAACAGAAATCTTCTGAAAACAGGACAAGGAGGAAGACATTTGTACCATTACACCAGAGACAAAATTCTTAAGATGCATTTCTCAGATTATTCTTCAATCTAAATTTAGTTTTTAAAAAAAAATATGTGCATGCCCGATGGTATATCCTTTGCATCAGTCAAGCTCATGAGAGCGCATACAAGATTATGTGGGAAACAAAACAGACAGGAGCCGCAGGGAACACATGACAGCGTCCATCTTTCTATGTGGTATGATTACTCAGGTTCAGTGGCAGAAAGTCATGACTCATCTAGGTTTGCTGGAAGAGAGACGTGTGTGATGCTGACCTAGATGGTCCCATTTTCCATTTTATAGAACCTCCTATAGTATACATGCCATGCATGCGATGCTTTTCTCTTTTTTTTGCCACACTTTTAAATACACATTATTTTGTGTACACAATCACACACACATGCACACACACAAACACATACACTTATTTCATATGTGTACACACATTAATAGTGCATTTATCTGTAGAGTCAATATACAAGACTTTCTTTACACTCTACTTTTAATTCATCCTGTTGTGCTTCTTTTGTTTTAAATGACTTTAAAGAACATAATTTATTTCTTGGATACATGTTTCATGTGATCACCCTATGCTGGTATAGAATATCAGGGGGCATTTTATGAAGCGTTTTGTGCAAGAAATTTGTCTGACAAATTTGCTCTCAGCCAAACAGATACAAGGATTTTAGTAGCTTATAACAGTTTGTCCAAAAAAAAACACCTGATGAAACCCTTCATGAAATGCCCCCCCTGATGCAGAATAGAAGGCCTCATGAACTCTTGAAGTCTCATCCAACTGTAGATGATCAATTTTACGCAAAAGCAGCATGCTCCACCCTTCTAAAGATTGAAAGGGCACTAGTTAAATAGTAATGGTAGTTGGTATGAAATTATTATTTAGAATTTGTGCATAACTCTATGCAGATGTATATCTTCCTTGAAGGTCCATTGTGTTTGGAATTCTTGGGTATTTTCGTTGCAATTCTGAAAATTTCCGTCAATTCAGTAATCAACAGTATGACGGGACCATGACTTCATCTTGGTTGACACAGACAATTTCTTTCAGAGGCGTTTGTGGTTTTTGTTGACGTGAACCTTCCAGGTTTTCTCTCAGGGTCAAACCGTCATTGTCAGCACAGAGATGCGAAATTATGCAATGTCATGAGCCCCAATTTTGTGAACAGCATTTCGCAAGAGAAGAAGATGGCAATTACCATAGGGGCACATTGAATGCAGGGATCTGTAGAGTTAAAATTAAAAAAAAAAAATCAAAAAAGTTCCATGGCACCAATACCATGGTGTGCTTTACAGCAAGTAAAAATTAGCAGTGACCAGGGAGGTGGTCCACCCCCCTGCAGTGACTGCAGTGATCTTGGCAGCAGTTCATTCATACCTGATCAGCTATCAACATTTCTGAGTGTTGTTATTGGAATGATTTTAATTACATAGAGTATGACAGTGAATTGCCTATTTATATTAATGCTTGTACATATTGTACAACTAAGGGTTCTGCGTTCTCTTGTTCTCATTTACATTCAATGCATGTATGTTCCCACAGTCCTTGAACCTACACTTGTACACATAGCACGCCCAGTTTTAAGGCATGTCGCTATTAATCAAAGCAAGCAAGTCTAAAGCTCACTTCAAAATTTGTCATGGCAGATTTATTCTGTCTCACTTTCATTTTGTTCTGATTGTGCAATTCTAGAAACAACTGGGGAAAAAAAGGGGAACCTTTCATGTTGGTAAGGGTTTGGTCACTTTAAGCCTTTTTGTGGCAGGGACTATGGACAGTGTGTGCAACGGCAAGAAATTTTTCGTGCTTATCGGAACTCAGAGCACAGAAAGGCTGAAGGATGCATTTTGACATTTGCCATTGATTGATGGGTGCTAGTAGGTGATGATACTTTGAAAATGAAGGCTCATGAATGTTGAATGTTAGGACAGTGTTTCATTCATTTCATTTCATTCATTCTATTTTACCACAGATAAAAAGCTCAATCAGCAAAAGCTGTTTTTCAATGGGGCCGTAAATCAATGAACATAAATCATATTAACATGATAAGAAATGACTGAAATAAAAACAAACAAAAATGTCAATATTTGTTGCACTACATCAACAGAGTAAAGTGTCGCATAATAATTTTCATAACACAAATCTACACAGTAATTACAGAGTATACACCAATATAACAAAATATAAATCATAAATATAAACTTATATCTGAAAATAAAATTTAATCAAAAATAATATGCAAACCAAAAATAATATCTTTTTAAAAACTGACCTATAAGATATCGCCGCCCCACCCTCTGTTCAAGACGTTCTCTTCAGCTGTTCTACAGAAAGCATTTTTTGATGAGCTCTGTTCTCGGTGATCCGTATGTGGCTCCTTCTCAATGGTTTGGAGTCAGTTTACCAACGTGAAATGAGAAAAGTCATAAATGTATGGAAAAGGGTCATTGCTGCCTTAAGCGAATAGCACATCATCTATAAACTGGCTTTAATGAACGGTCCAGAATCAGACCAATGGAATGATTGAGGTTTCATGAAGAGATAACACCTGAAGTATCATTTCAACTTGGAGAATTTTAAAGATTCCTATATTTTGGCCAATCAGTGATATTACTCCCAACCACATACTCAGCAGAAATAATGCTGTTGTTACCTCACACATTTTATTTTTCATTTGATTTGTACACTAGTCCTTACTAAATGCCCTTTTTGACATGAAATCAATGAAATTTACATCAAATTATTGTGGTCCGTTAATACTAATAGCCTGACAATGATGACTTTTCATGAGAAGGGCTTGTTGTGACTGAATTTGAAGACCAAAATCATACTTTTTGTGATTTTTTAATTTATTTGATATATATGTATTTAGCCAGTGGCAGAGATCTGATGTGATGACATTAGAAACTCCTGTAGTCTGCGTTTTATGTTAAATTTTCCTTTTATGGCTGTTTGGTGAAAATATGTGATATTTCATAAACTGGGTAACACTCGGTCCTGTCTTGATGAAACCTGCACAGTTTGTCTAGTATTGCTGTAATTATGAACGTAGTATTGAATTGCAATTTAAGGATACTAGTTGGGCAATAAATCTGCCTGTACTGTGTTTTTAAATAGGTAGAATGAATATATAAATTTCAGTCAGCAGACTGTTTTCAGTAATTTGATCGTCAAACTTTAATTCTAAAAGTTTTTTTTTTCTCTCTATCTCTTTCTCAGAAACTTATATGTTTGTGTCATAGTCACTCAACTCATTTGTCTCCCGATTGTTAGAAAGTCAGACACTTCTGTTCTTTTCCTGGAGATTTTTGTTTTTTGTTTTTGTCCGGAAGCTCTACTGTTGAGGCTTTGATGGTGGCTCATAAACCAGTTGCCTTGTGCATAATCGTTAAGTCATAATCAAAGAACATCTCACGCCCTAGACACTCATCATGAGTGCAAAACTCTCGCCCCAATCAAATTATCCGTTTGACAGGGTGCTGGTGATGACACTTCCTGTGTGAAAAGTTTAAAGCCTGTGTGAAAAGTTTAAAGGAACACGCAGACACTCACAGGGTATAATACCTGGAAATTCACCTCATTGGTCTCCAGGGGTTTAGAGATAATCAGTGTTCTGCCCCCCCCCCCCCCCCCCCCCCCCAGGGTTCATGATGATACAGTGGTACTCCACGATCACAAATTTAACCACTCACGAATTAGTCAGGAAGTCCTGTTGTGCAAAAATTAGACCGGCTGAATGTATGGCATGTATAGTTCTTCTATAATTCTATAGTTCTAGTTCTTCTCAGTGTTTAAGTATGACCCTGATGAGAGTGTAAACCTGTCTGTTTGGGTGTTCAAGGAAGGTGTTGCCTCCCAAGAGATTCAAAATTAGGAAAATCCAGGAAGAAAAATTTAGGAAAAGGGCCGACTCCATCTCTTTAAGAGGCACTCAAATGCACATTCCATTATGGTTGACACAGAAAAGTCAGATAGACACAAGAATGAATTTTCTTAAAAACCAGGAAAATGGAGGTTTTCAGATATCTTTTGTAAATCAGTCACAGTGATTAAAATCACAAATCCAGATAATGTGTGATTAGTGATAATGTCATCGTTTCATGTAAACTTTTCTGCTTTTTGTAAAAAATGAAACTGACTTTACACTTCTTATAATTTGTCGTTTGAACTGTCTCTTTGCCAGAAGATTTCAAAATCATATATCCCACATTAGTAGGTTATAGTGTGTGATTGCTACATTCATGAAGATGATTTGATGCAAATTCAGTTTGGGGAAGAGTGTGTTCAACCCAGTTGTATTTATGCATACTATGAGAGACACGCATTGTAACAGAGAGTCCAAACATACAACTGCAGTGATCCAAAAGTAAAATGACATTGTATCATACCAGCATTACACATACATGGAGTGGGACTATGTAAAGCCCTAGAAACAATGATTTTGATTGTATAAATACACCAAAAAAAAAAGGGAAAGAATAAATCATCTTGTTTGTAAATGAAGCGAAAATTCCCGTTTTGCACCAAATGTGTGTGTTCGCATATAATTCATAATCATCTTTCATTCACATGGGTATGAATTCATTGTAACGGATCATTTTCATCATTATCATCTTTCTTTGTTGTCGATGGCTGTGGTTCCCAATATCTTGATTGACGCTACAGTGCTTAGCTGTCTCTGAATGTTGACCTTGGCTGGAAACGTAGTCTATTAGCTGCACTTATACGTACTGCATTTATAATTGACGGGTCTTGATGGTTTTGATGGTTGTGTCAATAATGTAAGGACTATGAAACACGATGTAACAAGCTACATGTAAATAGGGGCACACATTAGTTTTGCCGCAGTAGTGCACACTGTCAACCTGGCACAGTAGCACAAAATGCCTGTATGAAAGCACTTGACTTTTTGAGGTCATGGATTTTTTTTTGGGAAAAAAAAATCAGTGTAGACTGCAATTAACCCATTGAGGATGAGTTCCGAGAATACTCGGGAAAGTGTTTATGGGAAATGCGTGTTGTAGCAAAATCAGCCCCTCCTCAACAGGTTAAGAGCTATGCTACCATAATCACCATTCTTTTAAGGGGGGGGGGGGGGGAATCCAGTGTCAGGATACAAAAAAGGTCTAATATTCTGGTTTTGCATAACAACAGTGCCCCACATGCACAATTCTGTGTATGCAAGAAGCAGCTATGTGTGCCATTTTGTTTTCCTTCATTGTGGTTAGACATTGATAATTAATGCTTTGTGGGCATGGCCAGTCATATATGGAACTAGAGGAGCTCTGAAAGAGCAAAAGTCTGCTGCTGCCATAGGTTTACTATTATATGTCATGCAATTGTGGGTGCATTCTTTCAAAAAAAAATCATGGATACACATCATGGTCCAAATCACCACCAAAAAATTAGACATGTACACATAAACAACACAGGCAAAAAGATAACCTCCTTGGTGGAGGTACATATATTTAGGTTGCACTAAGCTCACATCATTGGTAGATAGAGCAAGGAATAGAGTAGGCCTGCTGGTTGATGTTGCTGATGAACTGCTAGCATAACAGATGTAGTCATTAGGCAACATCAGTCATTGAAGATGGGGTGTCAAAGATCGTATGCGTCATTGTAATGAAACATATAATTTGAATGTGCGATTGTGTATATTTTTGTTTATGTGTGTTTTGGATTGGCAAATGCATCCTGAGTAAATCATCCCCAATTTCAAACACCAGGGGGGCGTTTCATCAACGAGTTCGTCGGGGGTTTTCAGCGACGAATTTGCTATCAGCCAATCAGACGCAAGGATTTACACCGACAACTGTTAAAAGCTAATGAAATTCTTGGTCTGATTGGCTGATAGCAAATTCGTCGGTGAAAACTCCGACGAACCCGTTGATGAAACGCCCCCCCAGGGGGGTGTTTCATCAACGTTTGTCGGCGCCGACAACTTGTATCACCATAGTAGCAGTCAGTGACCAGAGCATCTCAGCCAATAAAAACCAAGGATTTTGCTGAAATTGGTCAGCGCCGACAGTTGTCAGCGCCGACAAACGTTGATGAAACACCCCCCAGGATAGAGCTACCTAGTACTGTCACTCTGCCTACTGCTTTGTATACACCACATCTGGTCTTTGGTACTCCCATTCTTTTTTTAACTTGTGAGAAACGAGGGCACAATGCCTCAGAGATCGTATGACAAAAAAAAAGAAAAGAAGATAATTCGTTAATGCCATGATTACATTTACACTACGATGTTTTGATAGTAAATGTGGTGTCACTTCCACGAAAAGATAAAGAGAAAGGGAGAGAAGTAGATGAACATCAGATAGAGATATGTGTAAAAAAGAATTGAATTCATAGACAGGTAAGAGAGATAGAAGAGTAAGTAAATATATGCAGAGAGATATAGAGTAATATATTGTGAGAGATGTATATACAGAGAGATATAGAATAATATATATTGTGAGAGATGTATATACAGAGAGATATAGAGTAATATATGTTGTGAGAGATGTATATACAGATCAGAGATATAGAGTAATATATATATTGTAGTGAGATATATTAGTGTAATACACAGAGTGAGAGGGATAGATTGAAAGACGGAGATAATGGATGATACACAGGGAGAAAGAGAGTGATAGATTGAGAAAGAGATAAAGGGTGATAGATGTACACTTGTGCATCAACAAAGTGATAGACAGATTGAGAGAAAGATATTGATAGATTGATAGCTCAAGAGAGAGAGAGAGAGAAGGTGAGAGATGAATATATGAAGAGAGAGAGAGATGGGGAAAGAGATGTTTACAGTGTGATCCTATGACATTAACTGTATGTGAACTGCACATTTTGCACTCCCAGCATGAGTGCACCTGCGAGGCAGATGCAGGACTGAGAGGGGGCGACGAGTTCATAAGCAGCTCCATAATGGATGTGAACATTGCGCTACATGCGTGTGCATTGTACGCCGAATGTATCGTCTGCCATCAGAGGAGAGACGAAGCGTTGTACAAGATATCAGTGACTGGTGAGGACAATACGGATATAATGTCACTTCAAGGAAGATCTCTGGCCGATGACACGACGCGCAAGGCAATCTCGTCTCTCGGTCGCAAGATAGTCTGCGGTTCCGGAGGGCTGGCTGCTTGGTAAACATGTCCGCACTGCTCGCCTTTAATTGGATTTGCCATGTAATGCTTACAAACCGTCTTGCCTGGAATGATCCAACCTCCTCCTCAGCCTTCTCTTGCCAGACACTGGATTCTCATACACACACATAGAGACCATGTCAAACCCTTGGCAGTGCCGTTGCTAGGATACCCGCCTCCATTCAGCATCCATCTCAAACAGCCTGTTTATTCACTTTGTAAAACATGAATTTTTAGGCTGATAAAACATGGATAAATAATCTGGACGGTGTCATTTCATGAAAGAGCTTGTAGTGAAAATTATGTTTCCTCTGTGGTTCTTACTGTAATTTGGCCTACACCTCAGTCACATGGTGCAGTATGCATTAAACACCCCTTTCTCCAACTCTACCCAAATACATGTCCAATATCTTTTCAAACTATTCAAAATTTTTGTAATTATCCTACAATGGTACATCCTAATTCCTATCCTTATCTGTATATGTAGTAAATGGACCAAAAGCAGAGCAAGTACTGATTTTGTAAGGCTGGTATTATCCCTCTGGACAATTATGGATCAAAGCTGTCAGCAGTATAAGGGTGTAAGATAACTGCAAAATCAATAACAAAACATGAAAAGATAATGAAATGCTGACTCCTTTGATGACAGGAGTATATGATTAATGCCAAATGGATTCGTACATTATGTATGCTCTTGATAAAATCACAAGTATGTTAATCAAGGAAGGAGAGACTTGGATAGTTATGTTTATGATATTAACTATTTCACTTTGATCATACTTCTTTCTTATCTCTGGCCTGCAGTGTATTATCAATTTCTTGAATTGTTATATGATTTCTTTTTATACTGAAGTATTAGTTTCTTTTGTTTTTGTATTGCCATTCTTGATTGTACTCTTAATGGAAATAGGGAAGTAAAGTAAGGAAATGCCACTGTAAATTTGTATTTTTTACATGTATGAGAAAGGCCCCTGTACGAATTCACTCCCCATTGTGGGGGGGGGGGGGTGGCAGGACTGAAATCAAAATCTTTGGATTGGTCCCTGTCAAAACAACAAAACAAAACAAAAAATGCAGTTATGACAATCATCTCTGTTGTGATGACATTCTCTATGAACAGTCCTCCACTCCAGCAAGCTATCCTCAGTCTTTGTGAATGAATTTTTTACCATTTTTTTTGCAGCAATAACAGATCAGGTCAAGTGTGGCAAGATTTCAGCTAGGATATAATGTCTGGAGCAGCCAGAGATGACTTGTTCCACAGTGAGCTGTGAATAAGATCGATGGGATTTTATAAGTCACTCGGATAGATGTCTTGTGGAGCAGACGGAAGACGGGTTTTGTGATGCTGAAATAATCAAACTAGTCAAATTATGCCGGGCAGGTTTTTAACAGGAGCAATGTAATCCGTTTACAGGAAGACTTCATTTTACCATTTTTCCGGGCAGCAACAGCCTTGTCAGTGATTTGTTTCTTTTCTTTCTTTTTTATTTATCTATAGGAATTTTGGAATGCACATTGATATGAGCATGTTAAAGGGAAATGCCAGCAAGAAAGGAAATGATCTCAAATTAAGTTACTTAATCAGAGGAACCTGGTCACTGAATAATTTCTTGAAGTGAGACAAAAATGTAAGAGGTAAGGGATTTTTTTTTTCATAGTGGGGCTACTACAGTATTCAGTGACTATAGCGAAATGAAGTTGAACTAAGGAAGGAAGTCATGTTAAAAACTTATTACTGAAACAGTAGAATTTTGTGACTTGAAAAAATAAAGCAACTTCAGCTAGTTAATTGGTACATATTGACAGATGTGGGTTACTGTGATATTTATTTCTTTTTTTAATTTGTTTTACATGTACGATGTTTATTTGCTCCATTTTACTTTTGTTCAAAATGTCGAAATCTTTTGAGTCAAATTTTGCTGAAAAACTCTACCAGTTGAATATTGCATTGTAGTATGGAGTATAGAGTGTCTTGTGTTTCATATAACAGAGATAGCTACATTGAGATGCCCTCAAAAGGGACATCTGACAATTCTACAGACATATATTATGATTGCCTCGTTATTTTGTAGCTATCACTTACCAAAAACGTTTTAGCTATGCCGTCTTTTTTTAGGTGTTTCTTCGCCGGCAACTCCATTTCTGGGTTTATTCTGCAACCATGGGAAAAGCTGAAAGGGCTCCCAAGCAATCATGTCGTGTGTTTTAAAGGGAGGAGTACCAGGGAATTGGATTGATGAGTTCATGCCTGCTTCCTCACGCCTGATTATCCCGGCCCCGCCGCCCCCTGCCGGCTGGGCGTTATAAGCTGTCGTAACCTGCTGGAGTTCGCGCAGCGTAGATGGTAAACCCATTCATCCTATGTCACCCGTGATTGCTTTGTCACGTCATTGGTCGTTATCAGCGAGACGCTTGGAGCAGTCCGCCCAGCTTAATGTGGATCCATTATACTGCTAATGAGTGCTGGCAGCCTGACATTGTCTAATTTTGTTCATAGTCCCACATGTTAATTTTACATGTACTCTCTGACACGCCTACCGGGTCAAAGTTCACAGCCCCTCCTCTCCTGTGCCCCTTTTCTTTACACTTGGAGCAGGTATGATGGCAGACACTGAGTGACTGCAGAGAAAATATCAGAAATTCGCTCTGAATAACGAATGCTTGTTTTTGAAGGGGCTCTCATCTGTGAGTGAAATAGATAGGTATATAGATAGACAAACAGACAGACAGACAGACAGACAGACAGACAGACAGACAGACAGATTTAGAGATAGAGGAAGTGATGCAAGAAGCCAGATATCCCAGAGGAAGCAGGAAGCAAGAATCTGCAGATAACAGAATGTGTACATGTTCGAGAACATTCCTGAAACAGTGCATTATCTACTGTTGTACAATTGTCAGTGATCACTTGTCAGATTTTGAAAATTTGTGAAATTTGCATCTTCAAGCTTACACTTTTTGGCATCATTTTTTTTTTAATCCCTTGACTGCCCTGAGATGTAAAAAGTCAATAGTACTGAAAAGTAGTTTTTGATGTGTAGCAGACTTCCTGTTTCAGACTAATACTGAACTCACAGAAATTATTTATGATCCAACCAATAATCCAAGACTTACTTCAATTGTACAAACAATCTAGCATGAGAGCTCATTAAGAGTCATGCATTTGAATGACAGACCATTAAGTTTGTGACAAGTATTGTATGGAATTTTGTTTGGTTTTTTGGCTGAAAATTCACTACTGCTCTGTGACATATTATGTTTAGAAATGATTTTTGAAAAGGATTTTCAGAAATGCAGTTCCAAACGAATTTGTTCGTTAGTGTGAAAACACTCAGGGAAAAGGCCGATCATTGTCATGGTAGTTTTGGACTGGGGGGGTATTAAGGTCAAGGTTAAACCTACCCAAATCACCCAGTTTCCGTTCAGACTGGGATACAATTCCTTTTCCAGACCAGAGTTTGGCGAGGAGTAATGTGATATCCTCTGGAAAGAGCTAGAAATTACCTCTTGTTCTTTCCTTCCTCAGTAAAAGGGGTGGATTGATCTACCTTGAAGAGACTCCTTACAAACAGGGGGCTTTTCTCAGGC
Source organism: Diadema antillarum (assembly GCF_040938485.1). NCBI lineage: Eukaryota > Metazoa > Echinodermata > Echinoidea > Diadematoida > Diadematidae > Diadema > Diadema antillarum. The sequence goes on from NW_027271231.1 coordinate 1,668,217, forward strand.
CAAACAGGGGACAACAAGCATGAAAAGTTTTATGAGAACCTTGGTATGGATTAAAGGCACTGCTTATAAGTTTTTTCCAGTTTGAAAACTATGAGATGTGTGGTAGGTTTTATATGCTACCAGTCTCTGATATTGTATTGACTTGAACCTTTCAAAAAAAGTAGATTTCATTTTGTTTTTGTTTTTGTTTTTGTTTTTCCCTTAATTAAACCCATTGACGACGGGCTGATTTTGCTAAAACACGCATTTCCCACAGATACTTGCCCAAGTATGCTCGGGACTCGTCCTCAGTGGGTTAATTTGTTTGTGAAAGGTCAAAGGTTATGGCTGTTTACAATGTAAGAACAATATGAGACCAATACCATGTTTCCTGCCATTTGTAAATCTTTGGTAGGAATTGAAATTGTACCTCAGAAATAAAGAATGAAATGGACGTCATATCAATAGTATGTCTTAATCCATGCAAAATACTGTAAAATTTACCCTGCTTCCCTCAGACTGATTAACATTGTAGTAAATTCTTAGTACTATTGAAAAGGAATAATTGTCATGCTTATTATTTGTTTTGGTAATATGTTTTGTGTGTGGACAAATGGGGTTGAAAAGAATTAACACTCTTTTTGTCTAAGAAGGGCCACTTTTCTGGTTGCAGCAATGTACAGTTTACTATGGGATTATTCACTGGATTTCTATGGTAAATACCATTGGCCTGAAAAGTTAGGCTGCATTTAAGTAGAAAGATAGAACTATGTTTCAAAACACTTTTCAAAAGGCATTAATGAATGTGATTAGAAGTAGGTTTCTCGGGATACTGCATTTATGATCACGATTTGGGAGTTGTTACAGAAAGCAGCGGCTTTGCGTCATTTTACCCAGGAATTAGTGGTCAACTAAGGCATGCAATATGAACACATTCTTTCAAATAGCTTTTTGTTCATCTTCTTCATGTAGGCCTATTTAGGTTTTTGTGGCACAAACACATTTCAAATTGCCCTTCCAGATCAGTATTTCTAACCACAAATGAAAAGGTAGTTGCATTTGTATATATATATATATATATATATATATATATATTGCCAAAATATGCCTCAAACATATTTCAAACATATTTCTAATGGGGATTATGCATCAGAAAATTTGTAGATTAAAAAATGCACCCTAAAATTGCTGTCAAAACTGTGATATCAAATTACAGTTTTTGTATTTCAAGGTTAACTGCTGCATTGTGTTGACTCACGTCAGGTTTCTGCAACTTCTACCATTTAGAGAGCTGGTTTCCAGAGTATTTTGACAGAGGACTGAAAGATGAAATGTACTTGCACTTTATGATGTTGATGGGCAGTTTGTATCATCAGGGAGATTCCCTGGTATTATCAACAAGAGTCTGTGTTGGCCAGCCTATAGTCCCTTACCTAAGTTAAAGGAAGGGGAGCTGGGTGCTTTCCTTTCACATACCTGACCTTTTGTGGAGATTTCAAGGAGCTTTAAGCCCAATATGAATGACATTTCAAAACAGGTCATCCCTGACTTCATAAATCCCCCCTCAGCTGATCTATCCAAGAAAGGATTAAGATGGGGAAAGGTCAAAATTCGTTCAGAGATGGCGATTCTCCTCAATGTACAGTGAAGTTGATACTGTGACTGCACGCATGAGAAGCCAAGATGTACCTGATCAGTTTTAATGGACCCCGGACAGTGCCATTGCTTTATTGACAGTTGATGTAGCACTGATGATTGGACTCTAATAAGGATATATGTGCATTCCAGGTCTTTTAATACTTACAGGTAGATGGAGTTCTGATAAAACCTGTCATCTCTGATTAAATGTATGCAACTGACACATGAGGTTTGTCACGCACAAGGCCAACCCTTTGATTCTGAGATATAAATTGTCCATATTCCCCATAGGAGTAACACATGGCACATGCTATTCCCTCTAAAACAGTTGCTAAAGTATCATGGTTTGATCGTATCTCTCTATAAACTTTATTCATACTATATCATATGAGCCAAGGGCTCATGTGAGTTTTGTTACAATCACTTTTTGTCCATGAATCATCCATTTTGCATCGAGCAATATCTGTATAAAAATCAACATTTTTGTCTCCTTCTTTCAAAACCTATGGACTATAATTTCAATCAAACTTACCAGAAGTCATTTGTAGGGATAGTGGATGCAAAGCTTTTCAAGTAGGTGTAAGATGGCACCCATAAGGGCTTTTTACACTTGTAAATTTTTGCTTAGCCCCGGACCAACGGTGGGGCTAAGGGGGGGCCTTAGCCCCACCGTTGGTACGGGACTATCCTTAGCCCACTTTCTGTTTACACTCGTTTTTGCCAAAGTGGGCTAGCCCCACCGATAGTACGGTACTATCTGGCCCTGCAAAATAGCAGGGGTTAGCACCGCAATTGCGGTGCCAAGCAAGTGAGTGTAAACAGAACGAAAAAATAATCCTGGGCTAAGCGACGGAGACGAAGTTCGACGCCCACTGACCAATCAGAAACGAGGTAATCAAGTGCTGCCGGTGCGTCCGTGTACGTGTACAGTACACAGCGTAATTATGAATATTCATGTGGTTTGGAAAGTCCGGGGCTAAGAAATACGAGGTCAGTTTTCTCCTTAGCCCCGGACAAGAGATAGTACGGGACTAATTGGCGAGTGTAAAAAGCTGAAAAAATTGGTACGGGACTAACGATAGTCCTGGGTCAGAGAAAGTCCGGGGTTAAGAAACACATGTGTAAAAAGCCCTATAGGGGCCCAGAGACTGGATCCCAAAGACCAAAAAGTGCTGGACTTGAGGAAATCTTCTTCATAGCCAAAAGCATTACAGCTCAGATGTCTTGCATTGCAATATGCTTTGATGTGCATATAGGTGTACAATATGTGGCTCTGACAGTGATGGCCCAATTGAGCACTCCAGGGGAATAACAAGTTGGAGTAGGACCAAGAGATAAGATTCAGTTTTCATCCTCTTCAAAGTGTATCATTAGCTTTTCAGGAAACTTGCCAGCTTTCAATCTTATGCTAATGAAAGGAGCAACAAAGTTGCTTTGAATCATGGGTCAGGTCGATCCCATGGGACTTCTATGGAGCGGAGTGTTAAAGGCCCAAATGTAAGCAGTTGCCGTAAAGGAATCATCTTTTCCATAGCTACAAAAGAGATAAAGACTTGACAATTATTTTTATATCCCCAAAACAACATCTGTGATTTGAAAGGTTACTCTTAAAGGTCCTGTTAACCTTCAGGAGCAGTGATTTTAAAAACGTTAAAGATATCACTTTTGATGCATATATGTAGGTCAGTTGTATCACAAAACATCCTACCACATAAAATTTTTGCAATAAAGCCTGAAATATAAGGAGATATCACTATTTTTCTCATTGAACCATAACTGTAGACAGTTTAATCAGGAAACATTTTTATTATAACTATTGTTCACATTTTGTATGTTCAACAATACTTAACGTCGATTACACTGGTTCAAATTTTTGCATTGGTTGTTTCTGTAGCCCTAACACACATTTTAGAACTAATTTGAAGCTCTAATGCTGGGTTTTTGTTTCATCTGCAAATGGTAAATTATGCCTTTAATTGAGTATATGTAGGGCACCTCAGCACATACATAACTATTCTGGTAAGTTTCTTCAAAGACCCCTGAGTAAATGTAACAGACATAGCTTACACTCACTCAGGATATGCCAAGACATATCAGGTCTTCAGTTTCGGGATATAAGCACAATTATAAAAAGATGATGCTTTGCACACTTTCTGAGTTGTAATTCTGACTTAAAGTATGATTTTAGAAATGCAACGGTCACCCCTCAAATAAGAGAAGAAAATGTCAGTTTTATATCTATTAATTTCTGTGTTTATATCAAGAGAACAGTATGATATTTATAATTTGTATTTTTTGATGATTTTTTTTCAGGTGTAATCAGTGTTGAATGTGAGTAAATGAGCTAATCATGACTGCTGTATTTTCAAGCCATCTGTAAATCTGTGTGAGTGAAGATATCATGGTTTGTAAGTGTACACATGACGTCATATACTTGGCATCACTGCTGCCGATATTGATGCATCTCCCATTTGCAAGCAGCGGAGGCCAAGATCGATGCTTTGCACCAACTCTGCGACAAAATGGCAATGACTTCGAATGAGACAGATTTACCAATTTCCCATCCCTGCGTAAACATCTTACCCTTCTTTTCTAGTTCTTTGTCTCTCTTTCTTCCATATTCTCTGTCTTCTTTTGTATTTTCTGTCTTTTTTTTCTCCTGATTGTCTTGCATCTGCTGCATCATCCTTGTCCGAGTCTCCTCCTCGGCTGCTCTATTTTTGGCGAGTGATGCGGGACACGGATTATGTCCTTTGAAGCTGCACACCCTCTCTTCCCTCAATCACTGGGAGCAGACAACTTGCCCCGGTGCCTGTCGCCATGGCGACAGTGATGTGGATGCAGCTCTCCTCACCTTGCGTCTGCCAGTGCCCAAGGACTGGCACGCAGACTTCTGAAGACAGAAGGAGATAGAGAGACGTAGGACAGGAGTGGAGAGAAGGAAAGAAGGCAGTGATTTCAGGAAAATCAAAATCTGTAATACCGCTTTTAGACTTAGAAATCTAATCTGAGAGAGGCTGGAATGATATCCTTCTACATGTATTGTACTATTGAATCTGATATTTCATTGGCTGTGTTAATCTAATTCGTTTCAAAATGCATTTATAATGGCCCTTACGAAGATGGTTTGAAATGCGATTCTTGAGGTGCTGCATCTTGCATTTGTCTAACCATCATATTGTTATCCCGATTCAAGTATTGTCACTGCGCAGCTGCTTTGTGCCATTTGACCCGGGAATACGCCTTCATCATTCACGCACACACATTGTCTAGAAAACACAAATGGTGCACACTCTCCTCCACAATCAGAAACAGCTGAAAGTGGATAGGAAGCTCTGTGATATAAATGTGTTTCAAAACGGCATTGTGTTTCTCTACTCGCGGAAAGGCGATTGTGGTCTCAAACACGTTTTAACTCATGCTTTGAATGGCATTTCTAATCGGCGTTTCTGAACACGTTTGAAAACACGGTTGCACTTATCTATTTGCCTCAAAACGCATTTAGGAATAGGGTCATGATTCTGCCTCAGAAAATTTCAGGTCAATGTGCCCTTAATAGAGAGGTTGGCATAATGTTATTCTGCATTAATCTATGGGTTTCACTGCTGAATCTGATATGTTAGTATCAGTTCTGTGGATAAGGAAAATGTAGAGCAAGCAAGGAAAGCTTGCTTATGTACAATGTACTGGTGTGCTTACAGAATAAACCAGGCTGTAAGTGCATGGGTCTCATATGATTCTTTTTTGTTGTTGTTGTTGAAGTGATTGCTTTCACCAAGTCTCCCGTTTGAAATCAAAGGAGGGGAAAGGGAAACAATTTTGCTCCTTGTCCTTGAAGGAAGGCTACATGGTTTATGTGACCAGGCTTTATAAGGTGCCTGGGGACATGTTTTCTGGCAAATTGTCAGCTCATTAGCAGCTTTTGTCGACCTCTAGTGACCTAAGGAGGATGGCATGCCAAGTCCTCATCCTTCAGTTTACTAGGGTGTGAAAGGAAAATCACTCATTTTGAACCCCCCCCCCCCCTAAAAAAAAAAGTAACCATGCTTTTCAGGTTTTCACTTAAAGCTCCCCCCCCCCCTTGTGCATATCTTCTTGGTGTGACCCCTGTGATATGTTGTAAAGGTGCTCTTTAACATTGGGAGCAGTGATTTAAAAGATGTTTTAGTTATCACATTTGATACTTATGTGTAGGTCAGTAGTATCATAAACATCCAACCATATAAAAATTTCGCACTAAAGCCTAAAATATATGGAGGTATCACTTTTTTCTCAGTAAACCATAACTGTAGACAGTTTACTCTAGAAATCATTTTCTTATATCTATTGTTCAAATTTTGTATATCTAACAATACTTAACATTGATTATACTGAATAACAGTTTTACATTATTTGTTTATATCCCTAACTCATATTTTAGAACTATTTTGAAGCACGAAGGCTGGGTTTTTGTTTCATCAGCAAATGGTAAATAATGCCTTTTAGAACTTTATGGAGCCTGTCCAAAGTTTATGGAGATTTCAGTTTCTTGTATGGAATGGGGTTAAGTTGATGTTTCATCTGTTTGAACAAGTGTCCATACTGCCAAGTCACCCTGACTGTGTAAGAACTTTTTTTTTTTAATACAGTATCTAGTCTGATTTTCATGAAAGCTCCACTGTCCTGTTTGATTTTAATGTCCATCAAAAGCCAACTTAAAGGGACTGTACAGTACTGGTTGAGGTGGGATTCATGTTTTGAACATTCCTAAGTGAGATAATGAGAAACCTCTTATGAAATTTGAAAGAGCATGTAATTTTAGGAAGGATTCAATGTTTATTTAATGAAAATTGGTTTTCAAATGGCTGAGATATCCAAAAAAGTGATAATAATAAAAAGCGACAGGCCATGCCTTTTATTAGGATCTCATTGTTTCACCTTGTTTTTGATATCTCAGCCATTTCAAAACCGATTTTCATCAAATAAACTTTTGATACCCCTTGGAATTGCATGCTCTTTGACATCTTATAGAGTGGTTTCTGAATATCTCGCAAAACGTTAAAAGCTAAATCCTCACCTCAACCAGAACTGTACACACCCTTTAAACATGCTGTGGGATTGAACCATGAAACAAGAAGGAAACATTTAAAGTGTGTTCACCCATTGAAGACTAGTCCCAAGTATACTTGGGCAGGTGTCTGTGGGCAATGTGTGTTATAGCAAAACCGGGTCATTCTCAACAGGTTAATTAACATAGGTGGTCACAAGCTCAATCAGATGTACTCCAGGCGATCTCATCTTTGTGTTTGTTCGGGCACAGCTCAGAATTTCCTTTGTCCAACACAAGCACTGGACTTTTTCACATGACCAAATCAAAACATTCAGTGCTTTTCTTGGTGTGTGTTCCAAACAGTTCACGGACAGTGTATAATGAGGGCAGCTTCCTGGTTTAAAATCTTTTGTCACAAAAACCTGCCAAATCTTCACTGTCCAGAACTTTTTCTTCTACCATTGTAACTTTTTCTTCTACCATTGCCACATTTTGCAAAGCAGTCTGCACTGTAAACACTTCCGGAGCTGGCAAAATATGAAATTTTGCTTTTGGAAAGTGGTAAGGAATAAGTTCTTGGATTGATGTGGAAAAAGGGTTCATGGGCTATGAAAATTGTGTTTACTCCAAAGAAAATATTTCAATTTGAATCAAAGTCAACCAATCAGAAAAAGCTATTAGCATAGATTTTTAAAGCATAATTAAAATTAGTTGACTTATTAGAGTACAGATGTATTTTAACTTCTTGAATGTTTTTTAACTTTAATATAGAATGTCTGTTATTAAAATCTGATATTTTGCAGTGGCAATTTTGAATGTGGATAATGTTCATGCTTTAATGGAAGGGTTAATATAACTGTTTAGCATCAGAATAACCCTTAGCTCTCTCGAAAATCACTGAAAAACCTGGAGGTTCCCTTATACGTGTGAGTGTGTGCTTGTAGGCATGTGTGTGGATGTGTGGACATATTTGGGAGTCTAAGTTTTGTTTGTTTGTTTGTTTGTTTGTTTGTGGTTTTTTTTTTTTTTTTTTTTTTTGGGGGGGGGGTTTGCTGCCATATACTACTCTGTGTATCCCCAGGTACCTGTACCACAGGATACTTTGGATTCAGCTTTATTATGCCGCTGCCGCATTATATCTGTGTGCGCAATACTAGACATTTCCTGACGGATTTTATTCAAATTTGGTACAGGTATACCTACATGTAGAGGTGTGTACTGCCAGGGACTTTGAAAACTGTGTACAGTGGATGTGGGGCTTTCTGTGCCAGTCGCCACTCAAAGCAGACTCAGGGTTAAAGGCTAAACATAGTTCTGGTACGCCTGCAGAATTGTTGAATTTTGCTCCAAAATGTATACGTATGCCTAAGAAATATGTGGAATAATGCTGTATAATAACAAGGCATTCGTTGGGTAACGATGAAAATGTGAAATATTAAGCAAAAGGGTTTGCCGGAGCCGCAGTCTCAGAGCGGGGTCAGGCTAACTCGGACTCGGGGACAACTCGACCTCACTTTGACGGCGGGCCGAGTTGTCCCTCTGGATTGTACAATGTTGTACTATGGGAGTGCTTCGCGTTCTGGCTGGTCGCAGTTATGGGCCGAGTTGATACAACACGCACATCAAAGAACCTCTTTGGCCGCATACAAAATGAGCGTATGCCTATGAATAAAATTTGGCGCTCATGAACTGCGTGTAAATTGTCTGAAATAGGGCCGACTTGTCCCTGAGACCAAGTTAGCCTGGATCCTTCTGGAATAAAAGTTGGTATACCGTTTTTTATTTTAGATCTCAAAATACTCCAAAACAACCCATCATCCCGACAAATCCCGTCAGCCAGGTAAGTTTCTTAGTAGGCTCTTTTGATATATTGTAAGAAAATATGAAATGGTGCAAGACAGGTTCTCAAAACCTTACCAGAACTATGTTTTCACTTCAACCTAATTGGATGTGGTAGTGAATGTGCACTTCGGACTTGTTCTCTTTCATAATCAGTGTTCCCCACCAACCCACTTCCTTTACGACCCACTCCCAACCCGCTAATCACTCGATCTGGTTGGTTTACACCCAGAAGTTTTCAGCCCAAGGTCTCCACCCAGAAGTTTTCAGTCCAAGGTCTCCCATGCTAGAAATGTTGCGGGTTGCCCCAGCTCAGGTTGAGAGTGACTTTAATGGGAGTGTTGCTATGTGGGTCCAACTCTGGGGAGTGCCTCAATCAATCCACAGGTGACCAATTAGACCACATTCCAGACAGACGGAACTAAACAATAGTTATGTTCAGACGACAAGCCCTAACCTCGAGGTTAGGAAACCTCGAGGTTTAGCTCTTGCCCCCTAACTTTGACGTGTGTCCACATGACGAATCTTAACCTCGAGGTTACGAAACCTCGAGGTTACATTCCTGCCCCTTTGAGTGCGTTGATTTTTGTGTCCACATGGTGCTTAACTAGAGTGGGGACCCCCCATGGCTCGTGGTTAGAGCGCTAACCATGAGATTTCTCGTGGCTCTTAACATCGAGCAAACCTTGAGGTTAGCTAACTACGAGTGCGTCTTCACAGTCCCTAACTACAAGCCCTAACCTCGAGGTTAAGGCTTGTCGTCTGAACATAACTATTGTTGTCCTCTATGTTTAGCAGCCTCCTAGAAGCTGGCCAACCAGATGTGGGGTGTTATGTGCTTCGTTTGCCTGGCAGAAAGTTTGCTTATTCACATCAGGCAGTGAAGAATTATAGAACTTTAATGAGCCCTGTCACGTGACCAAAAAAAACAAAACAAAAAACAAAAAAACACAGTAAATAAATCTAGCAAGCCAAGGAGTGAGCATTTGCAATGGCAAAAAAGGAATAAGATTGTGGAGTTGTTTTTTTTTAAATCCACTTCCTAGGAAGGTTTTTCATGTTTGTTTGTTTGTTGTTGTTTTTTTTTGCTTGTAAGTTTAAAAGCCCTGAATAGTACTTTCTACTTTTAAGTGTTAACTTACAGACGATACCACATTGCACGCAAGACGATAGCTAAGAAAGAATAATTAAATGATTGATATTTTTTTTTTAAATTACCACTTGTTATGCAAAATATCTATAATGATAAGCAGACAAAATACATTGTATGAATGTTTAGGGCAAAAAAAAAAAAGTTCAAAGAATTTGTCACCCAATGCAAAGTATTTGGTAGGGACTTTACGAGTAATGGGCCTTATCCATTTTAATAGGGGTGTGGAGCGATTAATATCCACAAGAATTAATTCATGCATATATATAGGGCCTATATGCAAAATGTAATGAGTGCATACAATGTACTTTTTTATGTTTATACCAGTGTATTATCTGCATATATAATGCACACGAACAGTTCTTAACCGGTTGAGGACGAGTCCCGCGTATACTCGGGCAGATGTCTTTGGGAAATGCGTGTTTTGGCAAAATCAGTCTGTTCTCAATGGGTTGATAACTTTTTAGAGTATAATTTCTGTTATTCTTATGATTTTTTTAAATTTTTTCTTTTTTTTTGGGGGGGGAGGGTAGAAATCATTCAGGAAAATGTTTCAAGTTTTCACAAGATTGTAAAGATCTTCATTCTGTCATTTTCTCTGTGGAGGTGGGAAGTCTGGGAAAAGAATCCCAGTGCAATGTACTGCACAGTTTACACATTATACATGGTCTACCACAAACTGGGTTAATGTATTCTCCGTGCACTGACTGCACACACTACGTATGCTGGTGTCAATATTTGACCGCGTGGCTGCCCGATGGACCAGTCTGTCCACAAGTCGGATGGACGGACAGTTGCACAAACACGTACGCACGGCTGTAAATTTCTGATCCTCGTGGCTACCTTGATAGCGCTTTAGTCATAGATGTAGCAATATGGATTTCTGGAGAATTTTTTTTCTCTTTTTAGCTCACCTGAGCCAAAGGCTCAAGTGAGCTATTGCGATCGCCCTTCGTCCGGCGTCCGTCGTGCGTCGTGCGTCGTGCGTCGTGCGTCGTGCGTCGTGCGTCGTCCGTCGTCCGTCGTGCGTCGTGCGTAAACTTTTTACATTTTCATCTTCTTCTTGAAAACCCCAAGACCGATTTTCATCAAACTTGGCAGGTAGCATCCCTAGGGGGTTAGGAACTCAATTTGTTAAAATGGGCACCATAACCCACCCAGGGGGCCCCCAGGGTGGCCCAAACCCCCCAAAATTAAGGAATCTTTAAAAATCTTCTTCTCTAGAACCAGAAGTGATAGAGCTAAGTTAATACTATGAGTTAGTTCATTGATGACTGTAGTTTCAAGTTTGTTCATGGCAGAATCAGGGATGCCCCCCTTGGGACCCAGGGGAGGGGGGTGGGGAGGGGTTCTAATGGGGCCTAAATTGTACATTTTCATCTTCTTCTTGAGAACCCCATGACCCATTTTCACCAAACATGGCAGGTAGCATCCCTAGGGGGTTAGGAACTCAATTTGTTAAAATGGGCACCATGCCCCACCCAGGGGGTCCCCAGGGGACCCCCAGGGGGCCCAAATCCCCCAAAATTAAGGAATCTTTAAAAATCTTCTTCTCTAGAACCAGAAGTGATGGAGCTAAGTTAATACTATGAGTTAGTACATTGATGACTGCAGTTTCAAGTTTGTTCATGGCAGAATCAGGGGTGCCCCCCTTGGGACCCAGGGGAGGGAGGTGAGGAGGGGTCCTAATGGGGCCTAAATTGTACATGTTTATCTTCTTTTTTAGAACCCCATGACCCATTTTCACCAAACTTGGCAGGTAGCATCCCTAAGGGGTTAGGATCTCAATTTGTTAAAATGGGCACCATGTCCCACCCAGGGGGCCCCCAGGGGGGCCCAAACCCCCCAAATGAAGGAATCGTTAAAAATTTTCTCTAGAATCAGAAGTTATACAGCTAAGATAGTACTATGAGTGAGTACATTAATGACTGTAGTTTCGAGTTTGTTCATAGGAGATCCAGGGGTGCCCCTCTTGGGGGCAGGGGTGGGGGGGGGGGGGGGGTTGGTTAGGAAGGTCCAAATGGGGGCCTGAATCGTACATTGTCATCTTCTTCCTGAAAACCTCATGATAGATTTTCGTCAAACTTGGCAGGTAGCATCCTTAGGGGGTCAGGATCTCAATTTATCAAAATGGGCACCATGCCCCACCCAGAGGGCCCCAGGGGGCCCCCAATTCCCCAAATTAAGGAATCTTTAAAAATTTGGGCCCTTATTGTACATTTTCATCTTCTACTTCAGAATGCCTGGTCAAATTTTGGTAGAGCTGTGAATAATTTAGATTAGTGACTGCGTGAAAGGTGAACTTGCGATACTCAGGTGAGCGCTAGACCCGCGGGTCTCTTTTTTTTTTTTGGTGGGGGGGGGGGAAGGGGGTGGGTTCTTTCTGTTGGGAGTTTAGATGGGGGATGAAGGAGTATGTTCCAATAAGAAATAAGCTCATTGTACTTGTAGCCTGTAAAAGCAGCAGGGTGTGTCACCTAGATGCGAAAGTGGTCAGAGCTTTTAGTTTTACTGTTGTCATGTGGATGAAAGTGGCATATAATGTGTCTCCATCAAATGGAAGTATAATCCTTTGTGTGTTTTGAATGCTGATCAGCACAGAATATCCAGTAGTGTTGCTTACACTGTGGTATGGTGGATGCTGTGGTACACAGTTATTATTGCAAGGAGACATTTTGAAGGGATGGTATAGTATTGATGGAGATGAGGATTGGGCTTTTAGCTTTTTGTGAGATACCAAGAGACCACTTATGAAAAAATATAGAGGATACCATTCTGAGAGGATTCAAACTTCATTTGATCAAAATCGGTTTTGGAATGGCTGAGACATCCAAAAACAGAGTAAAACAAAGTGATCGTAATAAAAGGTGAGTCCCACCTTTTGTTAGGATCATTCTGTTTTGGATATCTCAGCCATTTCAAAATCAATTTTCATCAATTTTCCTCTTGGAATAACTTACATGCTCTTTCACATTCAACAATAGGTTTCTTTATCCCACACAAAAAAATGTTCGAAACCTGAAGTTAGGCCTCAACCAAAACTATACAATCCCTTTAAGTCTGCCAGAAGTTGAAAAGAAACTGTATGATCATTTCAAGGAAAATCCAAAGATCACTCCCAGCCCAGGACTACTCTGAGTTTATGTCAGAAGGTTGCAGAATTTCAAAATTTAATGTTTTTACAATCCATTGAGATCTTTCACCAAAAAAAAAAGAAGAAGAAATAATGCACATTAAAGGTGAATACAATCCCCCCTCACAGATTCAGGTGCTTGATTTTTTATATTGCATATTGTTGAATGAAATAAAAATAGAATCTTTGGCATCAGATTATTATGCTGTTGACCTTTTTTGAAGGAAAATTTGCTGTAGTTGCAAAGTCATTGCCAAAACTAATCTTCTACTGCTTTTGATGTAAATATCTAATGGGAAAGACATACTTCAGTAATATCATTAACTGATCCACTATAAATGTTATCATGACCAATATCATTTCTTGGAAAGCAAGAAAAACTCTAAGATTCCCTAACTTTCATACTCTCTTACAATTGAGAGGCAACTTGCACTGTTTTGTTTGTTTTGATTGACGATAAAACTCTCTGTACCAAATTCAACGAAATAGAATGGAATTGCCCCTTAATATTATGTTGAGCCAAAAGATGAACTTTTCATGTAACAGTGGTTTTGGTTTCCCTGAATATGTTTTGGCTGGCGGGCGGTGGGGGCAAAACATTATCCCACATTCCTGCCACAGGGTGCACCCTTTTCCCCCTACTCTAGATGGGCTACGCCCCCTTGGTATCTCTCCAGCCTTCACGCCTGTGTGATTACAGCTACTCCCATCTGATGAAGACCACAGGGGCTGGGGGCGATGATAAACACAGGAGTGTAAACACAGTATAAACAAAGACAGAACACAATCCGTCCTACCAGTCTGCAGCGGAGTGGTGAATAACTTCCCCTCCACTTCTCCCAGATATTCAATCCTAGGTTTGGCAATGAAGTCAACTTTAACCTGCTTTGCTGACTATAGTAAAGGGACCGTATGGTTTTGGTTGAGACCTAATTTTAGGTTTCTGACATTTTTTTTGGTGAGATAATGAGAAACCTCTTATCAAATATGAAAGAGCATGTAATTCCATGAGGAATTCAACGTTTATTTGATGAAAATTGGTTTTGAAATGGCTGAGATATCCAAAACAGAGCGATTCTGATAAAGTGTGGGACCCACCTTTTATTACGATCGCTTTGTTTTACTTTGTTTTTGGATGTTTCAGTCATTCCAAACCCGATTTTCATCAAATGAATTGTGAATTCCTCTTAAAATGGTATGCTCTGTACTAGTTCAGAAGTGTTTTCTTGGTATCTCGCCAAAAGTTAAAAGCCGGATTCTCATCTCCACCAATACTGTACCATCCCTTTCATCCCATTTTCTTCCAAATTTTCCATAGCTTTTTCATCCTCCATAACATGATAACTCTCCAAATGTTTTCTGCTTGCGAACTTCAAAATGCAGTTTTGTCTTTTTTTTTAATTGTCTAATATTTTCTCCCTTTGATTTCATGGAGATCCTAAAAGAAGAACTTTTCTTGAACAGTGGGTCTCGTTTCCCATATGTGGATTTATTTTCTTTTATTATTATTTTATTTTTGCTCATGGTGGGAGCTAAATATTACCCCAGGAATCTGAAGATACATTCTTTAAAAAAACAACAACATAATAATCGCTCAACCTTTACTGTGCCTGAATGAATTTGAATAGAAGGATATGATTAATTTTAGATTTGTATTGGTTTTAAGGGGATCAGGCAAAGAATTAGATCAACTGCAGACTTACGATATAATGACATCACATCGTCTGTGCTTTATGTGTGATTGGGATTTCACTGTTTCATGTAAATTTCTTTCCCATAATTTTCTTATTATTTGTCCAATTTCAATGATACCTTTACAGTTTTTCCTCCTTCATAGTAATAATAATGATAAGACTGGTTGCCTCCTGTAGTATATGGTACCTTTTCAGCATATGATGGTGCTTAAAGCACGTTATGACACATTATTACTTCAGTCACACACACACACACACACACACACACACACACACATACACATATCTACATTATATGAGTAGAATTGCATATGATTTACCTTGACATAAGATGAGAAATGTCCTCATGTGACGAGCATATGTAACTAAATTCCTCTTTACAGAACATTACAATAGATTCCAACATCATTAATATGAAGAGTACATGTTTGCAATATTCTGAAAATATGGGAGAGTATAAAGGTTTGCAGGAATTATTTACTAGTACAAAGTATAATCTAATCATGCACAGAATCAGTGCAAGAAAGGTGTGACATTAAGCATCAGTTTGAACTTACTTTCATTGCTAATTTATGCTTAGTTCCTTTAAGCTCTGGGAGCCATTTCTCTTTTTGTATTTATTTATTTACATCTTAAAGTGACAGCACCCTGCCTAAGTGGGAGCAGAAACCAAATAAATCTGGTCCACGGTTTCGTGTCCGCAGCAAGTTTTCCACCATAATGGTGCAATTACTGCTGCTTGAAGTCGAAGCTTTATTGGAAACCTCTCAAATCTTTGACAAATTGTCAGGAGAAGGCCTTTTGTAAAGGTTGCATCCCTAATTTGAAGAGAACCTTCTTGGCAGAGTCACCATCATCACAATTTTTTTCCAAGGAGTGGGTGTTTCTCCAATACCATGTGCCAACACATGAGAAGATATGATTGGGGCTCAGAAAAGAATGTTAACCCGTTGAGGGCGGACTGACTTTGCTACAACACACATTTCCCATAGACATATAAGTGCCCTAGTATACTCGGGACTCGTCCTCAATGGGTTAAGAGTTTGAAATGGACTTGTCTCAGAATCTATATCAAACTTTTACACTCATCCGTTTGAAAAACTTCTTGCATGTAGAGGATTCATGTAATGTCAAACTCTGTTATAATGAGGGAGGCAATCTATTTCACACAATTTTAAAAAGGTTTTTACAAAAGTGGATATTTCTTTTCTTTGGATAGTCATGAAATTACAAGTGTGTTTTTAGTAAACTTTATAGAAAAAGGTGGACAAATTGATCCAGTTAAAGATTGCATGATACATGCTTTTTCCCTGAATGGTACCCAAGGCATAAATGTTTTCTGTTTTATCCATTGGTATCATCCACCTAGCTCAGGAGAAACAGACAGGCTATTAAGATAAGGTGGTGTAGAGTGAGCTTTTCTTGTCTTGTTTGAAATGGCGGCAGAACAGAGTTTCTATTTCTGATACCTAATGTTTACCTTTAAGGAGCACATCCCCGCAGATGACGCAGTCGTTGCACCCAGCGGGGTAATTAGACATCGAGATATCAATTTCAGAATGAAAATGGACGATGAAAGCCCGGCGGCTAGTGATAGCGCTGTAGCCAGCCGCTGTGAAGCCAGTGAGGAAGCATCCAAAGAATGCGTTGAGGCAGGGGGGTCCTTGGCATATAAATCCCGCCGCCAGAGTTCCCTACGTAACTCCCGAACGCCGCTCTCCTCCGGCTGCATCTTACGTGTTCAATATTTCGGTTCATGAGGTCACTGGCTGGTAATGTCTCTATCGTGCATAGCGCCAGACCCTTGTTTAAAGTCATAGGTTAGATTCGCAGCCGATGTTGATTTGTTTGATTCTCATCGATTGGCAACTGTTTCTGTCTAACTGTCTAAGCTGGGATGGTAGCTGTCTTTTGTCTGTCTGGGGTTAATTAGCCTCTCTTCCAGTCTCCCTAGAGTATTCTTTATTTTCTGCCTTTCAAGGTCCATGTTTGGCATTTTTTAAGCAGCATAGGTACTCCACAGACCACTGTGTGTATTAAAGGTCTCAAACAGGTTTCTGTAAACTCTGCAAGTTAATTTGACAGAGAAGACTTACAAATTGTGATTTCCAAGTGTGTATGATGTGATGCTGTACTTTAACCAATGGAAGTTTTACTGGTTAATTGTTGTTGTTGTTGTTTTGTGTGCATGTGTGTGTGGTTTACAAGGGAGCTCATTTTCACTGGTAACAAGTGGTAACTTGAATATAATATGCATGATCTTAGAGCTTTTCCATGTGTACTTCCAGGAAAGTGCTAGGCATCATATTGTACAGAATATTTGTCGTGGCTGTACACATGTATAAGTACACAACAAATTGGCCAGCCAGCTCTTAATGTGTAATACCCACATATTGTTCTGTTGCAAATGGTTAGCCAGGTATTGGGTCTGAGTTCAGTGACAAAAGTGTTCTAGAATCCTCTGTGATGAGGATTCTTACTTCCAACCACAAATGAAAACATCAGACAAAGTTATGATATCAAGCAAAGTTACTCAGTTCACAGTGTTTCCGGATACTGGCTTGGGAGGCTTTTGATGCAGTTACTTTAATAGCAGCTGTCACTGATATGTTGTTAGTTTCTTATCGTGAATTTTATCAGTCAGTATGAATGACCCCCTGTAAGTTTGCTCTAGGTATCGACTGAACAGGTGGAAGACATCTGTTGGGGGGGGGGGGGAGGGTCATGATGCCCCATTTGATATTACATAGGTTAATCAATGTGCAATAAACTGAGTAAATCACAGATATTTTGATGTCATTTTACATTAATATGATAAGCCTTATTGGTGTTCAGAATACATTTTCTCTTCTCAATACCTTCTTATTTCCCAGGTTTCCCCTTTTGCAAATTAGATAATTATCATTAACAACAACCCCCTCCCCCACACATGCACACACACAAGCACACACTCACACACACAAACTTCTTTTTCTTATCCGAATGATTACATTCACATCAGCAGTAGATAATAAGCCTACTAGCACATGCAGTTTACATCTGTATGCGTCATATCTCTTATACCGCATCTATCTGCTCTAAAGTGCCAGAACAAGTAGGACTTAATGGATTAGAAAGAAAAAAGTGCATATAGTATACAGTATCTGTTTACGTCCTCAAGATATCATTCAAGCATTGCAAAACCATTTATCTCCTTTATGTAAAAAAAAAAATCACTTCAACTACCCCCAACTTCACGGATTTATACATGTGTTTGTGTGTGCATAAGTCAGTGTGTCTACATGTCCTGGGTGCTGTTTGTTTTTCTTCTGATTCATATCCCTGTATCACCCTTCTCTGCCATTTATTTTCCAGAAACACATGGGTCATTTTACTTAATACATGCATATACCTGTGTGAAATCTGCTGCTGTATTCAATGAGTAGAGGTTGACATTTCAACCAACATTTAAGTGCTAAAGGGTTAATCGAAAGAATACCCATTTGTGGAGAGAAGAAATCAAGTCACTGGCAATGATTGTTTGATGTATCAATGACACTTAATCAGACCAGAGCATCTCTAGCTGGGCTTGATGAGTCCTCTGATTGAAAACTGACCGCTCCTTGTTATCAAGATGTGGCTTAATTCCTCCGGGCAGTGGGCCAATGCTAGTCCTTCTATCTCAACAAAATTTGCATATTGAGGGTTGGTCAAAGAAGGGGGGTAGGGATGTATTTGTGTTTCTCTTTTCTACTTCATTCTGTCTAAATTTTGGCATTTTTGCTCTTTTGACAAATTCACAGATACAGGCTGGTGCATTCCTAGCAGAAAGCAGAAATTGAGGGACTGATGACTGGATTAATTGACCAATGAGAGTCCCTCGCTCCATGGATGCAACCAATCAGGCAAGACTTGGATGTTCTCGACAGCGACCCCTGACCCAACCGAACAACAGTGCGTCCAAGACTTCATCGTTGTAGCCTCACATAAGTTGGACCACTGCAGGCTGAAGGAAAAACTAGCCAGTCATTCTCTTGGCAGTTTGTACTTACCGTGAATGTCATGTGACTGTGAATCCACCAATGAGAACAAGAGGCTCATACTGGACATCTTTGACCAATAGAAACAAGACTTGTATGAGAGGCTGACCCATTCACTATTGCACTAGCAACTAAAACAGGAATGTTCTCTGGCAGTGAAAAGAAGACATTGTCTCTACACAGAAAAACAACGCTGGAAATGGTCACCGAATAATGACAGGCTATTAGTCCAGTCTTTTTCATCTTTTTTTTTTCATATGATTTTGTTATAAATCAAATTTGATGGAATTTTTGATCTTCTGACATCCTGTCAGGATTATCCTAAGAGATTAACCAATTGGAAGGAGCTTGAAGTATCACTGACCAATCAGGAGAGTGTTGTCACCTGATCCAACCAATCAGAGGCCTTCATTTGAATTTGTGACTGCAAGCAGGAGTAAACCAAAGACACCATGTCGACAACGCCGTGTGGAACGTTTGCCAAGATTGTGCTCTTTGTTGTAAATTTTGTATTTTGGGTAAGTTGCTGGAATCTTTTAGTTCTATTTTACTTTGACAGCATAATTTTTTTGTGACACAAGTATAAGATTGAATGTTAATATACACAATACCATACCTCCATTGTCTTGTCCATTTATCATGGCATTTCATCATTTTGGTGGTGTAGTGCATTCATTAGGTGATCCGAGTATCCTCTCGGATCACCTTCTGTATCTGTACGGATTCTTTGTTTTTCTTCTTCTTCTTTATTTCTCCTCAAAAGTTGTGCAGAGGTTAGCTCACAAAGTGCATTGCCTCTCAATGTCAGACTTATACCATATATGTATCATGTCGCAAAGACGACAGCGCAAGTAAAATCATAGTGATCAGTCGACCGTGACGTCACTATGACGTCATTATATGAAAACACATTTTCATGAATATCGCATTAATGGAATGGAATATTTCAATGAAATTTACGTCACATATATTTCAAGTCAAGTGGATTCTACTCATATTCTCAAAATTCATTTTTATCCCAAAACGCGCGCGTACGCGCGCGTTGAAATATTTGTATGCTCAAATCGAGCTCAAATTTTTTTTGCACACGTTTCAGACCATTTGGAGCATTTTTTGAAAAATTGAAAAAATTGGACGGACGCGTACGCGCGCGCACATATTCGCACGCACAGCTAATATGAAATAGAAATTTTCAATTTTTTCACACGGATCGGATGTCCAAAATGTCAAGGAATATTTCTACCAAGTTTCAAGTCGATCCGACTCAATATGACGTCATACGGGCCCGTCAAATTCAAAATTCCGCGCGTGCGTCAATGGGGATATACAGTGCAACTATGCTAAAAAACCGCCAATTTTAAATCGGATTTTACTCGTCAGAATGGACGGTGACCCCCCATTTTCTTTACATATTCTAAAAGCTGATGAGTTGTACATGTCATTTCATGGGCTGGCTGTGCTAACAAAATGATTAAAAGATATCAAATTTCTTAATAAAGTTAAAAAAGTAGATTTTCAAAATGACGTCATCAAATTTCAAGTTTACTCGAGCCTATCTCACTTATCCTTTCCCAATTTTCACCCAAATTTCAATATGTTGTAGGTTATGGAATGCTCTTTCATTTATGTGATTACACAATTTTGATTCGATGACGACATTACCTCGAAAAAATGGATTGAAGGTAACCTTGTCAAATTTGACCAGATTACGTGTAATCTCTATGGGAGTGCAATTTTTATGGAAATGGAAATTGACATGACTATCTTTATCGAGCACTAGCTCACTTATGCTTCGGTGAATTTCTCTAAGATTTTGATATGTTGTAGCTGAGACGTAGAGCTATCGGTAATGTGCCCTTCGTTTATTCATAGATTGTCGGGATCACGTGAAAAAACTTGGTTGAAATTAAAGTTTATCTTCGATGTATTGAAATATTTCTTTCTTTTTGCAACTTTATGTGCAATAAATCAAGAAAAACATACCCTATCACCACCATATTTTGCACATCTTTAGTTCATGTCACGAACATTATTTCATAAAATAACAAGTACTTGATCAGACGCCATCTTGGGTATGTAAATTAGGGTCAAAGGTCATAGATGTTTCATCCTGTATCTTGGTGAATACAGGTCCTATCTTTCCCATATTTTGCACACGTAAAGACCATGTTACAGGGATCATTTCATAAAATAATCACTTTTTGCTCAGATGCCATCTTGTCTTTGCAAAGTGGGGTCAAAGGTCATATGTACTTCTTTTTCTATGTTCGCTATGACGTGTTATCTCTATGGGAGGGAATTTTTTAGATGTGAAAATTGACATGACTCTCTTTATCCAGCACTATCTTACTTATGCTTCGGTGAATTTCTC
The DNA here is from genome assembly GCF_040938485.1 of Diadema antillarum. Taxonomy (NCBI): domain Eukaryota; kingdom Metazoa; phylum Echinodermata; class Echinoidea; order Diadematoida; family Diadematidae; genus Diadema; species Diadema antillarum. Next base: position 1,689,069 of record NW_027271231.1, read on the forward strand.
TCAGATTTTAATATGTTGTAGCTGAGACTTTGCAGGATCAGGACTCGAATCATTGATTAAAAAAAAATCGGATCACCTTAATTTGTCAGTGATGACAAATTACAATCTCTAGTTTCTTTTTGGTTTTGTGTTTTCTCTAGATGCCTCTACCATACTCCCCTGCCCCCACCACCTTGGTGCCAAATCTTTGGCAGATCTGTTTATATATTTCTGTATATAAGTGCAATTAGATGTTATTACCCCCTGAAAGTGTCATAATGTAAACATGGTCATTAACAAGGTTTCCCCCCTCCCCCAAGGGAGGGTGAAACTAAGTTGAATATTCTTGGGAACATCCAAGTGAGGGAGGACAGTGCCTGAATTGGAGGATGTTGAGGGGATATTCTTTCTTTCCTTATTTGAAAGGGAGCATTTCCATTTTGATAGCAGAATTCGCTGATCTGGTATATTCTTTAGATAGAATATGAGGGATATTTTTCTTCAATAGAAATGTTAAAACAAAAAACAAATAATGGCCTTATCAGTTCAAAGTTTCTACCCCTCAATAAGAAAGAACGACAACAACCAACTTTTGAACTTTCCTCCTTTTCTTTAAACTCTGATATCAAATTTTTAACAATAAATGAGACAATCTACCAACAATTACAAACATTGAAACTTTGTACAAATGTTTGTAATTGTTGGTAGATTGTCTCCTTTATTGTTAAAAATTTGATATTAGAGTTTAAAGAAAGGAGGGGAGTTCAAAAGTTGGTTGTTGTTTCTTATTGAGGGGTGGGGGGATGAGCCCCCGGTGCACCCCCCACCTCCCCTCTGTGTTGGGCCATGTATTGGACTTCCAATGTTGAGGAGTGCAACCAGTGTTATGTTCTTCAGTTTCGTGATGTAGATCAATATAAGCAGTGCCCTCCCAGCATAACAAATGACTAGTGAGCCTTACAGATTTGCCATTGAAATCCTTCTCTCCTTCTATTCCCATTGGCCCAAAGTTTATCTATTCATTCAAAAATTCATTTATTCATTTATTCCATTACATTTTTACTGGATAACTCAAAGAGCAGATAAAACAAAATACACTTACATGTAAGTCCAAATTTGCACTGATAGAGTATTAATTAAAATCAAATCTATGATTTAAATTTAGTCTGTGGACTGTTTAAAAAGTAGTGAGAAGTGTACCACAGTCCAAAAGTCTATCACTCCTGTTTCCTAAGAAACATAATGCAATTGCATTCTGATTACATTTTTCAGATCATACATTCATTCATGTGTGCATTCACTTGTTATTCATCTGCTTATGTGCAACTTCTTCCCCTTTTTTTTATCTCTCCTTTTCAGCTGACCGGTGTGGCAGTGCTGGGCATAGGAATATGGGTCAGTGTAGACAGGGGGACACTGGAATTCCTCAACCTCTTCGAGGACCCCCTCTTCAAAATCATGGGTTATTCCATGATTGGTATAGGGGGCTTTGTCACCCTCCTCGGTTTCATTGGCTGTTTTGGGGCATGCCATGAACACAAATGGATGGTGTGGCTGGTAAGTCTGATCATTCATCATCCCTCTTCTCTTCAATGGTTTAACCCTGATTTACAAGTTTTGTTCTCATTTTTGTGTTGTTTTTAATCTGAGCAAAATTAAGTAGAATAGATCAGATTATGGTAGGATATGGTAAAATAGGACAGGATAGGGGAGAATAGAATAGGATGAAATGAAATAGAATGGAATAGAATACAATACAGTAGAATGGAATGAAATAAGATCTAAGAACATGATAGGAGGGGATAGGATAAAGTAGGATGCGACGGGGAAGAACAGAGTAGAATAGAATATGATAGAATGATGGAAAACAAAATCAACAAAGGAGAGTCAACATAGCTGGGTCACGATTTGTCCTATATCAGTGATACTTTACTCTCCTTAATGGAATATGTTATCACTCCAGGGTGTTAGAGATTACAAGCTGCTGAGTATTTGACCCAATCCATGAACTACTTGTCAAAAGAGGTGATCCTCACAGAATTTCTGAAACTGTTTTCTTTTTGCCCTGCTGTCTATTCCCCCCCCCCCCCCACTCTTTGTACATTCTTCCCTGTCTCGAAACCCTCTTATAATCAGAGATAGAGATTAAAGGATGCTTTGTTTTTATAAGAACTTGTTATTTCACAGAACATAGTTTCATAAGAATGAGTATTGGAAATGGATCAGGGTTTATTGGAGCTCTGAAATGTTGAGAGAGAAAAAAAAATGTTTTGCAAAGAAAAATGTATACCAGGTGAGTACATATTCTGTCTGTAAATGAGAAATACATCCTTATTAGCAAAAGGTGCAATATGAACTTAGCTATGTTAAATGATGCATGATGAAATCATTCATATGTATTGTGAATGCAAGGAAAATACGTACATTTGTGTGTGTTTTTTCTTCAAAAAGTTCTGTTTCTGGATGATTTAAAGCTGTACCAGAATAATCGTAAATGGCTAATAAGATTTATAAACATAAATGTAGCTATTTGTATGTTTTCTCCAGGGATGGGAAAGTTGGTACATCAATCTGGTTTGGGGAGAAATCTAGAAGGAAGATCATTATGTGTGGCATAGGCTCTCTTTCTTTGCTGGGTCAAGTGCTCTGACCCATGACCCCTTGTGCTCATAAAATGCAGTTGACCTTATCAGGGTAACGAGTCTTTGGGGGCCCCTCTCAGAGGTCGCGGGGGTTAAAGGTCAGTGGCACTGAGAAACAGAGTGTAGCATTGTGTCTCTTGACTTGTCAACGCCGGAGGCACAATATGTCCCATCTTCGTAGTCAACTCCATGCCCCTTTCACACTAGTAAAGTCTTATCAGGTGATAACAGGTGTGCCTGATGCACTTCTGCAGTCAGAACTCACTCCCCATTTAACCCGTTCCATACTGAATTCTGAAATGCCCATAGACTTAATACACAGGCAGCCCGGTTCCCGTACGGAACGGGTTTAAAGGTCCCCTTCTAAATCAACCCACATTTGAAAAAGTCTGAGCTGTTTATGGTATACATGGCATTCTGCCAAAGCTCTGATATTGTATACATATGAAGCTATATGGAAAAGGTCAAAGATGACATGCATTTTAAATGTTTATAAAAGTTAAAATCTGTTGGTGACTGGATTTGCCATAATATAGAGCAAGAAGGTTGGTGTTGAAATAAACCCTATACAATGCATTACAAGCTATAAAAGTGGATTTTTTGCACTAGTAATTTTTCGTACTATGTTGAGTAAGATGAATTTGTGTGTTTTTGATTCCACACAATGTTATAATCATGTCTTTATTGATGAATAAAAACAAAGACATGTTGACATATAAGGCCTATACCATGTCCTTGGTCCTATTCTGGACACTTGGCAGGTAATGACACATGTACAGATACTTACAGTGGACAATAACAACTTAGCTGTATTTACAATAGATTTATGAGGTTGACAACAGTCACACAAAATTAATTAATCACCATACATTATCCCACACAGTACACATACACTAATTTCTGATTGCTGAAGTCTAAATCAACTTTACTAATTTTATATTTTTCCTGGATACATATTACATAATTTTGAGTGTTTCAGTGTCAGTAATTAGTGACTCATTTTATTTTGTCCAGGATGCTCCATCACATTTTCTAATTGTTCAGATGAAATTCAAATAAATCATTAAATGGGTCCGGGATACATGCAATTATTACATATTACTAAGTGTCTTTCATACTGACATATTACATTACAAGATGATGAAACCCATATGACTGTGCTAATCAGCAGAATTCTCGTGGTTGGTTCATTGGGAGTCCAGTGGGAGACCCAAGGAATAACAGTAGTATGAAAGGGATATGAAGCAGTCTGAAAGGGGTATGAGAGGCCCGGTGGATGGGAAGCCCCCTCTAAATGTTGCTATACTAATGATGCACAGGATAGAGTGTGTTAGTGAAGGTGCGGCGCGCTCGAAAGTATTAACAATGGTGCGACATGCACGAGGCGCAGCCGAGTGCATGTTTGCAACCGTTGTCAATACTCGAGAGTGAGCCGCACCTTCACTAACGCCACGAAATAATCCTGTGCATCATTAGTTTTATAAAATGGGTCGAAAACTAACAGCATTATTCACGTACCTTTGTGGGTCAATACCAGTCAGCTACATGTAGCACTCGCTCAAAAGTCAAGATGTCCGAAGATGTTCGTCCCAAACATTTACGCACGTCGCACTCGGAAATCCCGCACACTCACCTAGTACTGTACGTACGTATAAGAGTATACGTACGCCACGTACTGTTATGCACAAGAAAGGCCGCCGGCTGTTGTGGCAGCCCGCGGCCCGAACTAGAAGTTGTTTACAGGATTGACAGCGCGTATAGTAGCGCGTGACGCACTTGTAACAACTGATTGAGTGCGCACTGCTAGTGTAAAACATTGTGACGTACGTCAGGCCAGGGAGGTGGAAGAGAGACTCCTCTTAGTGCTTACCTGAAGAAAATAATGCACGCACACGTGACTCATTTCAGCGCTTCCAATTGGCTACATTCTTGAACCCATTTTATAAATGCTATTAGCCATATTGTCAGTAATGGGGCACGGGGGAAACAGACAGAGAAATTAGGTTTTTGTGTGTGCACGATTTTCCTATTTTTGTTTGGGGTGGGGCTGGGGATTAGTCCTACATTGAAAAGAAAAAAGATTAGTGACTAAAGGGAAAAATCCTTTAAACTGCGATTCCTTACAACGTCCAAGGTGACTTTTAAAGAGTAACTGAGACTAACAGAATGGCAAATTTTTCTGAATAGGGATAGAACAAGAACTTGTGGAAGTTCAATTTTTTTCCTTCAATTCATGGACTAGCAGACAGGGAATATCGCACTCAATGAATATCGCACTCAATGAATTTCGCACTCAATGAATATCGCACTCAATAGGGCAATAATGCACTCATCTTCGAGTCATGCATTGGCTCTAACTCTTGCAATAATCCCTGCCATCCCATTCATTGCCATGCAGTATAATAAGATTATTACTGATTTTTGAAAGTATGTGGATACTAATATTCCAGAACTTTCTGACTTATGGTCCCCCTTTGATGAAACCTCTGCCTTTCCCTACATCTGATTAAGTACAAATCTATTTGTAGAAGCCAACTAGTGAAACATGGAGATGAATTTGCGCTTTAAAGGCAGTGGGTCCTCATATTATTTAGGCACACTATTTCATTTGCTTGTCCTCACCTAGTAGGACATTGGATTTCACACGTATGCAAAGCTCGCAGGGAACAACATATAATTTACTGTTAGTTTCTGACTGCACAAACCTGGTGTGAAGTTTTTGCTAGGCTGAATCGCGAGAATTTTATATACATCTCAATTGAGTATAATTGCGCTTGGCTCATAAATATCCCTGTAACGCAGCACACATGGAGCTGAAGAATCAAACTCCATTGGAGTCGACCATTACTGATGAGCGTACACTTTAATTCACATATTCGCTGATGGCTATTCTAGCAGATGTGCGCTTGATGTGGTTTACAAATATACCACTGTGGGCAGCGGATGAAGACGAATTCAATCAAAAACCATGGCATCCCTTTAAGTTAATGGTACATGTATAGAAATTCTAATGCTGCATGCTCTATACTTTCAGATTCACAGAGTAGAAGGAAGGACGCATTAGAGAGGTTTTATTTTAGATCAGATTTAACTCCACTCATGTAAAGAGAGCTTAATACCCTTTCTCTAATAATAACTCTTTAATGAGAGTGGTTTTTTTTTTTCATGTGATGTTATGACCATTATATTCTTTTTCAAAGAGAGCTGTTTTCTGTTTTAAGAGCCCAACAGTATTTTTAAGGGGTACAATCCAGAAACCTTTGATGGTAAGTGAACTTAATTTGTTAATGTTGCATATACACGTAGATTACTAATGCAAGTTTAAAAATTATGATTATAGTGATCTTGTCAGGTTTGTACAGTGTGAAAATGGGGGAATGAAATTGAAATGAAAGATGTAATATATAGGAATTGAGTGGAAATTTTCCATTGCTGATGAAAAAAGTTGCTGAAGCCCCATATAAAGCCAAGAGATGGTATAGTTTTGGTTGAGATGGAGATTCAGGTTTTTTTACCTTTTTTTTCAAGATATTTAGAGATCACTAAGATGAAATGTGAAAGAGCTATAATTCTAAGAGGAATTAAGTTTATTTGATGAAAATCACTTTTAAAATGGCCGAGATATCCAAAAACGAAGAGACCTTATTAAAGGTGGGACCCACCTTTTTATTATGACCACTGTTTCACTGTGTTATTGTCATTTTTTGTGGACTTCTCAGCCATTTCAAAAACGATTTTCATCAAATGAAATTTCAATTTCTCTTAGAATTGTATGCTCTCTTTAATATTCCATATAAGTGGTTTCTGATTTTCTCACAAAAAAAAAGTTAAAACCAGAATCCCCCATCTCAACCAAAACTATAGTATCCCTTTAAACCTTTGCTCATATTTAATGAAGGAAACTGCACAAAAGCTACCCCACTCACGTTGCCTTTACTCCTTTCATATGGCTAATACACAAAGGGGAAAAATTATTACTAGCGTGACATGTTCATCAGGAAGAATAAGGGTCATGTCAACCCCATGTATAGTAAGGGTACTAGATCTCGCACAGGGACTTAATGGTCGCGCAAAGCAAAACTGCATATAGCAAGCGCTATTACGCGTAGGACTAAGCGCAAAATTTGCCGATACACCTATGGAATAAACATACCTGACACCCGCTAAACATGAGAAGGAAGCAGGTAAGAAATTTTGATTTTGAACAAATTTTTCACTAAATTTCCAATTTTTTCGAACAAATTTTTCATTAAATTTCCAATTTTTTACCTTGTAATTTACCTACCTTACTTAGCTTAAAATCCGTTTTAAGGATGTTGTAGCCTAGACATGTCTTCTCGCTTGTCTCGTTCGTAGCCAATAGAATCCGTAATTTGTTCGATCGATCCTTTATAATATTCTACGAAAGCCGAAGCACGTTACAGCCGCAGAGGGGCAGACACTTTCACGCATGAAACTACATAGGGCAGCTGCGCGACCTTTACATACCCCGAGAAATTGAACGCATAAAATTAAGTCCTACATACAAATGGCAACAGCGCACTACTCCGTCATCGTATCATCAGGAGATTCTGGGAGGTGATTTGTCTGCATTTTTGTGATATTTATTGAGAAATTCAGGTACGATAGTGGAATAATTTCTATTATAAGAGCATCACAAATTTTTGTGCGCGATATCTAGACCCCTCAACCATACTTGTGGTATAAAATAATTTGTCGATTCATTGTCAAGTCGCACGGTACTGAAGATTTTCGTAATGTAGCTACAGTCATTACTTGAAGTTGAATTTCAGGTTATATTTCACATGCCATTAGAGCAGAGAGAACAAGAGAGAGAGACCGAAGTTTACATTGTATCAGTTGATATGAAGTGAGACATAGAAACAAAAAGGAGTTCTTAATGCCATTTGGAGATACCCTTGTCAGTCGGGGTGGATAGAAACTAATTTCGGAAATTGTGATTTCCCTTATTGTCTGCACATCAAAAGCCAACTTGAAGGTCCTTCTCAGTCGTAGCACTCCTTGCATTGTACAATGCCTGCGCCTCAAGAGATGCTCGGGAGTGGTATTAAGGGAAGATTAGCTCGACATCAGACACTAGAGGTACAATGATCAGAGAACTCTATGGTTGCCTGGCAACCATCGTCAGCTGTCACTCATACGGTAATCAGAGCCCTCGGAAACGAGGGGACGAGGGTGCCACGTTCTCCTCGTCAGCATCGATTAGAATTCTGATCCAGGTGTCAGTCAGTACCCCCCAGCATAGAGGTCTCTCATTACCACAAGCAACTATTACTGCATAAGATGTCACAGGTGGTAACACATAATGGTGCTGAAGAGGTTAATAAGAAATTGAGAGTGTCATAATCCCCTAGATGAAGACTCTCTGTACATACATTGGTGATGTTCAAGCCAATCTGTACTTAGCATTTCACAGCACCAGGACTGTGTATTATTACTCCTTGGGGTCCTCAAGTTAACATGGGTAGTGGCAGCTGAAGTTAGCCTCACCTACATCCTCTATGCCCTTACTGCAGAGCTGACAACCATATTATACTTTTTACTATATTATACATATATATATATATATATATATATATATATATATACATCTTGGAACTTTCCACGTGTTGGACTTCGAATGTTGTAATTATTAGAAGAAAGAGTCTCAAGTACGCCATGGATCCAACGAATTGGATCCATGGATCCAAATTTTGTAATCGTTGGATCCATGGCGTACTTGAGACTCTTTGTTTTCTAATAATTATATATATATATATATATATATATATATATATATATATATATATATATATATATATATATATATTATATATATATATATAATTTCCCCTTCATCCAAAGGAATATAATGTGTTACTGATGTGAAAAATTTAATTTCTTCTAAAATAAATCTTCTATGCTTTGACTTTGCAAATTTTCCCCATCGACTATTAAAATGTTGCAAAATTAATAACACACAAAAATATTGCCTCCTGTCATACAAGTGTAATGTATATCGTCTCAAAGGGGAAACCCTAACTTTTCTCTATAAAATCGATAATGATTCTTTCTCTTTCAGCCAGCGTGGTTCTCGATCACGAATTCAACCACTAGCAATATTGTTGTGCAAGTCCCAATCAGTGAAGTATTACACTCATGGAACATATGGCATACAGGAACTTTTATATTAGATCACCTGAGATAGACAAAGAATTCAAAATTATGTTTTGTCATGCAATGAAATGAGAACCTACTATCATACCTCTCTTTTCGGTAATTCAAAAATAAAAAGCTACAATGTATTGTAAATATTATTCTGAACTTGATGAAAAAAGGAACAATCATCCATGGCTGATATTACTGGGTATATTACACAAGGTATTACTGCTTCAAAGGGTGGGTGAATAATATTGTTGAGGGATGAGTGGGTAAGAATAATCCATGTGACTTTATAGGTTGGTAGAGAGATTATGGCTCCTCACCTGGAATGACATCATAATTGGGCCACGCCTCCCACCAGGGGTCTATCAACCAATCAGGTTGCTCACTTACATTGCACTGTCAGACAAGGCATGCTCTGTCCTGGCTGCTAACTATCTCTTCTAGTCAGATATGATGTGTCAATGTAAGAAGATTGCATTACATCAGTGCAGCATTAAAGGGATGTTACAGTTTTGGTTTAGATGGGGCAGCGTGTTTCCAACTTGTTTCATTTATATGTTAATGATATAGAGAAAAACCACTTAGGAAATATGAAAGAACATGTAATTCTTAAGAGGAAATCATTGTTTACTTGATGAAAATTGGTCTTGAAATGGCTGAGATATCCAACAAAGCAATCCTAATAAAGTGTGACAGGCCATGACTTTTATTAGGGTTGATTTGTTCACTTTTATTTTTGTCGAGCCCACCGGAGGTGAGGGGAGACTAAGGGATCACCTGCGGCGTCCGTCAGTCCGTCTGTCATCTGTCCGTAACGCTACAAAAACTTCAATAACTCTTTACTCTGGGCTTCAATTGTAATTAAACTTCGAGGGAAGAGGAGTCATACAAAGTTTCACATTTTACCATATATATGAAGGTCACCTCAAGGTCAAAGCTCACAGGCAGGGGTCAATGAACTTTAGGGCCCAATGTTAAGTTTTTATGGCGCATTTCTATTATGGGTTATAACTTTTGATCCATAACTCTATTTGTGACCTAACTTGGATGGTAGATGTCCCTTGGGGAGTGGGTGGTCACCACAAGGTCAATGGTCACAAGCATGGGTCAACGAACTTTTAGAGCCCAATGTTAAGTTTTTATGGCGCGTTTCTATTATGGGTCATAACTTTTGATCCATAGGTCCGTTTGTGACTAAGCTTGGATGGTAGATGTCCTTGGGGAGTGTATGATCACCACAAGGTCAAAGGTCACAAGCAGGGGTCAACAAACTTTACGAGCCCAATGTAAAGTTTTTATGGCGCGTTTCTATTTTGGTACATAACTTTTAATCCATAACTCTATTTGTGACCTAACTTGGATGGTAGATGTCCCTTGGGGAGTGGGTGGTCACCACAAGGTCAATGGTCACAAGCATGGGTCAACGAACTTTTAGAGCCCAATGTTAAGTTTTTATGGCGCGTTTCTATTATGGGTCATAACTTTTGATCCATAGGTCCGTTTGTGACTAAGCTTGGATGGTAGATGTCCTTGGGGAGTGTATGATCACCACAAGGTCAAAGGTCACAAGCAGGGGTCAACAAACTTTACGAGCCCAATGTAAAGTTTTTATGGCGCGTTTCTATTTTGGTTCATAACTTTTAATCCATAACTCTATTTGTGACCTAACTTGGATGGTAGATGTCCCTTGGGGAGTGGGTGGTCACCACAAGGTCAATGGTCACAAGCATGGGTCAACGAACTTTTAGAGCCCAATGTTAAGTTTTTATGGCGCGTTCCTATTATGGGTCATAACTTTTGATCCATAGGTCCGTTTGTGACTAAGCTTGGATGGTAGATGTCCTTGGGGAGTGTATGATCACCACAAGGTCAAAGGTCACAAGCAGGGGTCAACAAACTTTACGAGCCCAATGTAAAGTTTTTATGGCGCGTTTCTATTTTGGTTCATAACTTTTAATCCATAACTCCATTTTTGACCAAACTTAGATGGTAGATGTCCCTTGGGGAGTGGATGGTCACCACAAGGTCAAAGGTCACAGACAGGGGTCAACAAACTTTTAGGGCCCATTGTTAGGTTTTTATGGCGCATTTCAATTATGGCTCTTAACTTTTTATCCCTGTGTCCATTTGGGACCAAACTTGGGTAGTAGATGTCCCTTGAGGAGTTGAAGGTCACCACAAGTTCAAAGGTCACAGACAGGGGTCAACAAACTTTTAGGGCCCATTGTTAGGTTTTTATGGCGCATTTCAATTATGGCTCTTAACTTTTTATCCCTGTGTCCATTTGGGACCAAACTTGGATGGTAATTGTCCCTTGGGGAGTTGAAGGTCACCACCAGGTCAAAGGTCATAGACGCGTCAATGAATTTCCGGGAATTAGATTAACATTAATTTCTTCTACGCGAATGGGTGAGACACAATTTGGCACTTGCCTTGTTGGATATCTCAGTCATTTCAAAACCCATTTTCATCAAACAAACTTTCAATTTCCTGAGAATCATGCTCTTAAACATTTCAATGTAGAGCTGTTTCTAAATATCTAGCAAAAAGTTAAAAGCTGAATCCTCATCTCAACCAATATTATAGGACTCCTACCATTCCTTTGATAATCAGTGCTCTGCAAATATTGCCTTGCTGTTGACCATATGGTGACATCTGGCATAAAAGTAGAAATTTTACAAATATTTGGGCCAATTGTAGTGAACTTTTGTGTGTGTGATTTTGCAAGGTAAAATATTGTTGGTATGGTATCTGATATCTCGCAAAGCGTTGATGTTCTCATGGCCTTTTGTGTAGGTTGTTCCTGGTAGAGACATGTAATAGTAAGGGAAGTTCATTAAAAAAAAAAATCAATAACTCAGCTGAGAAGTCAGGCCATTCTGTATGAGACATCCTTATAGTATGGTCACTTTATGAAGATTTATGATGGCAAGGGTTAGGGTTCAAACTTCATGCAAAGATCGGTTGACTCACAGAATTTGCAAAAATTAAGTAGATAGGATAAAATGTCTTGCATAAAGATGCAAGCAATGTATCAGGGCTTTAACCTTGGACTCAAACATCAGTGACCATCCACTAGACCACAAAATGTCCAGGATATTTGCTTTAGGAAACAAACACCATTTCAGTTATGTCACATGACACAGTTCCATTTCCATATTTCCGCTGTGCCTTGAAGATGTCATACAAGAGTCAGATGTAAGTTCTCAGTTACAAAACAGGTGATATTTCATTCCCTTGACTGATTCTTGCAGAGGAGACTTGTTATAGCATTGTATACTGTATGTTTCAGGATGTGAATTGACATTTGGGAATTGAGGCACGTCAAAAGTATGTGTTCAGAGTAATTTGATCTACCAGGAGGAATCCAAGAAGTGTGAATCCAACAAAGGAAAATCCCATTACAGCGATCAAAACAAACTGAAATGTGTTATTTCCTTCCTCGATTGAATGTCAAGGACTTAAGTGGGGAATGAAAGTGAAAGGCCACTCAAGTTCGTGTTGACTGTCGTAAGTCACAAATGTAGAAGTTTCACCTTATACGCAGACATGAAATTCAAAGAAAGTTGCAGGATTTTTCACATGTTTTCTTAGAATCATGACACTCGTCGCAACCACATTTGCCCCTTACTAGTTGAGAAATGCAAACAAAAATGAGACATTGAAATACACACAAGTTTATTTGGAAATAATGTTGATTGTAGAAGCGCATCTTGTATTAATGTAAGCTTTGTATCAAACTCCCTTTAAAGGGCAAGGTAGTGAATGGCATAACATTCTTGGAACTTTCTTTTTAGTTTTACCAGACTGTAATGGATGATTTTATATCCATGCCATAGGCCATATCAGCAATCCATTACCACAAACTTTCATTCATATTGAGAGAAATTATTTATAAGTGTTATGTAAATTTATTGAAATTCTTTATATGCAATTATCAATAAGTCAAATTATGGTTGCATTTGATAGATTGTTCATTATTAACCGTCCATTTTCACAACATTAATTGAATGAATCCTTTTGTCTGACAGACTTTCTACAAACTGTACACAAAAGAGTCAAAAAAGCTGTATTATTTGTATTAAGCTTCTGTATGCAATAAGACTTTATGACAGTGGATGTTGCAAGACAAGAAACATTTCATAGTATGCTAAATCAAAACAGGAATTTATTTACAATCAGTGATATTTGATTTAAAAGTATAAGGGCAAGTCCAAGATAAGGTCCCCTCAGAAGGCAAAATTTCATCTTTGCTCAATATTGACATGTTTGGTATCATTTTGAAGCTTATGAGTTGAAGTTTTGATTTCCATGGAGGAAAAAATTATATTATGTAGATTTATGCAAATTTCAAGGGCTTCATTTGCATAAATGTGAAACACAGCGTTACGTATGGGACATTTATAAAAATTCATATTAATTCAAAGGAAAGCAAATGATATTTGATTAATATGTGGACATAAGAAGTTCATCAAATACAGTCAAACCTGTCTATAGCGGCCACCCAAGGGATACGGAAAAAGTGGCCGTTATAGACAGGTGGCCGCTATACACGGGTAATCCAACTTTGTGTGCTTTGCCTACATGTACATGTATCATCGTTGTATATACATGTACATTTATGTGCGTACGTATGCACACGTTTGTATCATGCATAGAACAATGCCGGTGTTTATGAAATTGTTGCACAGTACACTAGATGTAGCATGTGCACAGTCATGAATTAGTGCATTATTGTGACTGAATAAGTGATGAATGCAACGGTGGCGATCACTGAATGTTGCCCAGAAATGACTGGCACGGCTAAAAAGCAGAAAAACACCCTGAATTATCTGCTCGGCTACGGCTCCATCGGGTTTTTGGCCGCTATAGACAGGTTAAAATCTACCGCGGGAAACAGAATTTGTGGCCGCTGGCCGCGTTAGACAGGTGGCCGCTATACACAGGGTCTTTAACATGGCTTTTCTCTCGGGGGGATTTTTCAGTGGCCGCTATAGACAGGTGGCCGCTATAGAGAGGTGGCCGCTAAGGCAGGTTTGACTGTAGTTTAACTTGGTATGAAAATTTAGGGATTATGCAAATGATTATGCAAATTAGCTCGTGTCCTATCATGAGATGTCCCATACGTAACAAATTGAGGTCATTTTTTTAGGTTTTTTCTGAAATTGCTAAGGTTATATTAATGCTCTTTTGGAAAGTTCTAATTTATTATTTAGAGAAATTAAATACCATAGAAAAAAGAAAAAACAGTAAAAAGAATATTTTTTATTAGGCATTGAAATAATGTTACGTATGGGACAAATGCGTTACGTATGGGACATCCTCATACATAATGCATGTGAATGCATGTTGCTAGCTGGGAAGGTCTCTCAGTACACAAATGGTAAATCATCCTGAAGAAAGCATCCCAACACTGTAGCTACTCTTTGAGTTATAGACTTTAATAAACAATACATGTACTTGACTGAACAATTTTCAGAAAGGGGGAGGGGAAAATGGCAAAATACACAATGAAAAATCAGCATTAAAGGGATGGTATAGTTTTTTGTAGAAATGGGGATTCATTTTTCAACATTTAATGAGATGATTGGAAACCAATTATATGAATTACTAAAGAGCATACAATCCTAAGACTAGAGGAATTCAAAGTTTAGTGATGGAGATCCAATTTGATATGGTTGTGATATAAATATTAAAAAATAATATAAAGTAAAATGATTTTTTTATTTTATTTTAAGTGATACACAAATTGTCCTTATTCAGGTTTCAATAATAGCCACGACAAAATTCATGGGTATACATACTGAGGTGTGACTCGAATCAATGACCTGACTGCTAGACAGACATCATATATCTACTCGATCACTGGGGTTCCATGCAGCAGGTATTGCTTATTTATAAAAATTAATATCTCTTGTGTCAAGTTGTTTTTTATTGAAACTGAATGGCAAACTGCCCTTCATCAAAGGAAGTAAACACTTTAAACTATTCAATTTTTTAGTAGTAACTATCATGATAAAAATAGGTCATACATACTCAGGTTGGTCATAAAAATATAGAATATGATTAAATATGATTATGATGGTAAATATTTGGGGTATATTGTTCCCTTGTAAATCTGGATCAGTATTTGAGTATAGTTTCTACTGATTCCATTTCAATAATTATGCAAAAATTTGTTTATGGATATTTTGCAAAATTATTTTGCAAAATACCCATAAACATGTCTTTCCACACACTAAACGAATGGGGGACAAAGGGCATGCATACTCAGGTTGGTCATAAAAATTTAAAAATATGATTGAATATGATTAGGATTGTGAATATTTGGGGAATATTGTTTCCTTGACAATCTGGATCAGTATTTGAGTAGTTTCAACTGATTTTACTTCAATAATTATGCAAAATACCCATAAACATGGTTCTTCACACACTAAATGAATGGGGGACAAACTGTCCCATACGTAACTGTCCCATACGTAACACGTCATGTCTGTCTTTAATTAGAACCTGTAATTAGAGCTTTTTACCTAATGACACGAAACTTACCTGTGATAATCTTGAGTGTTGTGACTTTCATCACAGTGAGTTACAAGTTGTAGAATGAAATACTTTCAGAGAGTTTTGAGGTTGAAAAAAATGTTCAAAAAAACAAAATTTTTCTGGTCCCATACGTAACGGCACATATTTTCTCTTCTAGAATATAATTGTGAAGGTCATTTTTCTCCATTTTTTGGATGATTATACTTCTCCTAGATATCAATCACCATGATAAAGTTCAATATGATCAAAAGCCATTAACACTATTTTTCAGGTCATAAAAGTCTCTGAATGTCCCATACGTAACGCGCGTGTTATCTTGGACTTGCCCATAAATGTAATTTGATATAAAAATAAATATGCATTTAGACTGTTTTCATAATGGGTGGCCTATTCCAGGAGAGTATTTCAAGTATAGCAGAGAGAATACTGAAGAGCTCCAGTTTTTAATCAGATTTTAGAGGAAATCCCTCATATCCCGTGGGATTAATGTAGCTCGTTTTGATTACTTCACGGGATTCAGGCAGGGCAAAATGTCTGAGACTCTTCTACAACTATTTCTATGATTGCTTTGAATTTGAGCTACAACCGTGTATATCAAGTATTTAACGTCTAGCTATTGATAATATCAATGAACATTGCAATAGGCTAGCTAATCATACAGAAATCACACATGCTAATAGTCCTTGCTTTACTTGTAAATGTCAATTTTATGCATTTATTGTGATGGTTAGTTACATTGTGTGTCAGTATATTTCAGTTTCAGTTTGGATGATGCCTTTGTTTGTGCTTGAATGTATTTATGTGTATATTTGTTTTAATGTCCAATATACCAAGAATATCCCTAGTGGACGACAATCAATCATATCTATTAATACAGATGTTGCAAAGTGAAGGGGGTCAGGGGGAGGGGTGTTAACTACTTAATGTGTTTCCACAAAGTTACAAGCTATGCCACATACCCGGCATAGGAAGTTGTACAGAAGGAAGCAAGTTGTAAATGATGATTAATGTTCATCCAGCCTCGTTGTACGTGCAAGTATTTCCAGAGAAATTTAAGAATAGCCCTCCTGCTCAAACCCACATTAGGATGTTGTGCAATAAAGGGTAAACAGTAAGGATGGTTTCTGTGTTGACAGCTTTACATAGCATGAGCAATTCGGAGCAGGGTTTCAGGGGCGGATCCATGAATTCCGTAAAGGGGAGGCACCTTTACAAAATTAAAGGGGAGTGCGTGTGCCCCCCCCCCCATTTTTTTTTTTAAATTTCTTTTGTTTTAACAAAAAATAAAGAGGGGGCACACACCCGGTGCACCCCCCTCTGGATCCACTAAGTACTGAGGTTTGAATTTTGTTATGTGACCAAGGTTTGCGGAAGTTATAAAAATGTTGCAACAGTCATGGCTGGTACAGGTAAGCCCTTGTGACATGACATTTGAAGACGTGGTATAAATCAATCTTGAAGCACCATTTGAGTGTAAGTGGACCAAACATTGTCATTACAGAGACCGGATGAGGGCCATAGGGAAGTACTTGTTGCATTCCTCTCGTCGTACGTTTAACTAGGTCTGCTTTCAGACGCGACAAATATTCTGTAGTTGTATGACGTACGACTACGAGACATTTCGATGTGAGGCTTTGAGACACAGTGCCCTCACGCCCGACTATCGCATCGTAACTACCATTCAGATTACGAGCTCCTGGTTTGCGATAAGCAAGTAGCAGTTAAAGGTATGGTATAGTGTGGGTTGAGATAGGGAATTCAATTTTTAACTTTTTGCAAGATAATTAGAAACTACTTATAGAATATTAAAGAGCATACAATTCTAAGAGGAATTCAAAGAGTATATGATGAAAAATCAGTTTTGTAATGGCTGAGATATAAAACATTTGAAGTAAAACAAAGTAGTCCCAATAAAAGTTGGGTTTCACCTTTTGTTAGGACCTCTCTGTTTTTTGCGGGGTTTGGGTTTTTTTTTTATATCTCAACTATTTCAAAACCAATTTTCATCAAATAAAATAATAAAGAGGTTTCTCATTAACTCACAAAACAGTTGGAATCCTGAAGCCTCATCTCAACCATAACCATACTATCCCAGATCTCAACTCGAGAGAAGGTTGGACTTGTAGAACAGTTTGCACTCTGGGATTATAATGTCCACTCATCTATGTCAGTCTGGGAGAAATTGAAAGACTTCAGGATATGTCATCGCCTGCTTAGAGTCAATTCCGCATACTCTATGTTATTGGGACCCAGTTTACAATATGGTTGACTAGCTTAGAGAAGCTCTTTATGAAGAGATTATGATTTATTTTAATGATTGTATTAAATAAGATTCGAAATTTCAGTTGGAAGGAAGAGGGACATAGTAGGATTTAAATTCATTTCCTGCCAGCTCCTATTTACAGTTCTTCATGTGGCAAGTACAATTGAACTGCAGACATTTTTTTTTTCCTCTGATGGTGCAATCTACACTGTACAACATCAGTGGCTCACACAGACTTCAAGAAAGTTGTATATTGCACACAGACTGACGGAAGTCAGTCTGATATTATTTATGATCACGAAGTCTGTTTTTATGAACAGATAAAACTTGACAAAAGACAGGGACAACTGACAAAGAGAAAGAACTTTTCTTGAATATTTCACATTTGTTGCACACCCTCACTTGGTTTACAATTCACTCATTTATGTACAAAAGTCACCAATGAGTAACTGGCGTTTCTGTGTCATTTGTTTTGTTTTTGTTTTTAGAGAGAGAGATAGAATTTGCAAATAGTAGTCTCCTCATGTATCTTGTCTCTGTCATAGTGATGACATAGGGCAGGAGATCAGTAAAACGAAAGCACAAATCATTGCAGTTTTATGTCCAAAACGTGTGGAAACTTTATGTGATTGAATTTCCAGTCAGTAAAGGGTTATGGCCCTGCATGGTTTTTATTGATACTGCAGCGCATAATTAATTCTGGTTTGTCTCAGTTTGGCAGGGTTCATATCAAGCATATGAAGTATGTGTATCAGATATACTTATGTTTCTTTAAAAGAAGAAAATATCAAACACCTCTTCAGTCTTTCTGAAGTGGCAATACGAT
Source organism: Diadema antillarum (assembly GCF_040938485.1). Taxonomy (NCBI): domain Eukaryota; kingdom Metazoa; phylum Echinodermata; class Echinoidea; order Diadematoida; family Diadematidae; genus Diadema; species Diadema antillarum. Next base: position 1,707,487 of record NW_027271231.1, read on the forward strand.
GGACTGCAACTTGAAATGTTTTTGCGGGTACTTAAAGGTCCTGTTTACCTTTGGGAGCAGTGATTTCAAAAATTTTCAAGATATCACATTTGATGCATATGTGTAGGTCTGTTGTATCACCAAACATCCTACCATATAAAGTTTTTGCAATAAAACCTAAGATATAAGGAAGTATTATTTTTCTCATTAAACTGTAACATAGACGGTTTAGTCTGGAAACATTTTTATTATAACTGTTCATATTTTGTGTATTTAACAATACTCAACATCAATTTTATGGATTCAAATTTTTACAATGGTTGTTTCTATCCCTAACTCACATTTTAGAACTATTTTACAGCACTAATGCTGGGTTTTTGTTTCTCCTGCAAATGGTAAATTGTGCCTTAAACGTGTGAACGCTTGAATCATCAGCAGCCACGTTTCTTTTCTTTGTCATTTTCTTTTCTTTCTTTCTTTCTTTGCTGGTTATGTGGAGTTTTGGTGAGGAATATGTTGTTGTTTTGCCTACTTAATATCATGCTTTTTTATATCTATGTAGTTTGTAAGTTAATCTAGTGAAAGGCATGATCAATTTGAGCTCATGTGAAGTGTAAAGTCTATTGCTTTCTTCAGTGAGTAGTGGTCAGTGTAGATAACTCTTGAAACTAAAGGGTTAGAAGTAGAAATGCTAGTTAAATACACACTATACAAATCTGTCTAGTACTCTATATATGGAAAAACAAAGCTAACAACAACAGGTCAATATTTGTGTGTGATTAAATGATGATATACATCATCAGAAATATCTGTTGATGTAGCTTCACTCAGTAAGCTGTCTAAGGTTCACTGAGAAATCTGTTAATTTACTTGCCAGATTTTCTAGTCATCTGAGTTATTTTTTTGTCGACACCTGATTTGGCAGATATTTATGTTATTCAATAAATGGATGAAAAAATAAATTTTTTTTCTTCCTTTGCAAGGTACAATTGTTTATCTTTCTATTCAATGAATTAAATCAAAATTTGGCAAATCTGTTTTTCTGCATTACTTTATCATGTGTCTACTTCTGCATGGCCCATTGATTAAATTTGTGTCCTCCATTTTGTGTTTACTTTTTGTCTCCAGTATTTCGTCATAGTGTTGTTACTTCTGTTGGTGGAAGTGGTAGCTACATCACTACTGGTTGCATTTAGGACAGAGGTAAGTAAACTCTTCATAAGATGCAATGGCGTGATTGCCACAAAACCATGGGATGGCATTGAGAAATAAAAGCAATGGATATGTTGCAATGGAAATAGTCCTTGTAAACATTTCATTCACTAATTGGGTGGGTGCAGAGTTAGATTCCTTTATCCATGTTTCCTTTTACTGTGTAATGTGACTTTGTATAATATTAAAGGGAGTCACATTGTTGTTGGTAGGCTTTTATATTACCATTGCTCTTTAAGTCACTGTATCAGGTTTTTGTTTCTTTTTTTGTTCATTTGTTTGATTAAGCATTATGATTCATGTAGGATTTGAAAGTAACAGCTTTTTAATCCCTTTATGTTAATCATTTCTGTACTGGATGAAAAAAAAAATGACAGCAATATTATTTATGCATAAAGACTTTGAATATGAGCTAATATTTTTATGCAACATGTATGATAAATTGCAACTGATTGACAAAATTGCCCTACATCGACGTAAATAAGCACTGAATTGATCAGTGTTTTAGTAGTAGCCATGATAAAAAATCATGGGCGTACATACTCGAGCAGGATTCGAACCTACGACCTCCTGATCACCGGACAGGCGTCATCTCCACTAGACCACCGAGCTTTCGCCCGAAAGCAAGTGTTGGTTCTAATCCTTATAGCATGCAGCGGGTACTGCTTTGTTATTCAAATTCAAGAATTTCTTCCGTCGAGATGTTTTCATTGCAACTGATTGACAAAATTGCCCTACATCGACGTAAATAAGCACTGAATTGATCAGTGTTTTAGTAGTAGCCATGATAAAAAATCATGGGCGTACATACTCGAGCAGGATTCGAACCTACGACCTCCTGATCACCGGACAGGCGTCATCTCCACTAGACCACCGAGCTTTCGCCCGAAAGCAAGTGTTGGTTCTAATCCTTATAGCATGCAGCGGGTACTGCTTTGTTATTCAAATTCAAGAATTTCTTCCGTCGAGATGTTTTCATTGCAACTGATTGACAAAATTGCCCTACATCGACGTAAATAAGCACTGAATTGATCAGTGTTTTAGTAGTAGCCATGATAAAAAATCATGGGCGTACATACTCGAGCAGGATTCGAACCTACGACCTCCTGATCACCGGACAGGCGTCATCTCCACTAGACCACCGAGCTTTCGCCCGAAAGCAAGTGTTGGTTCTAATCCTTATAGCATGCAGCGGGTACTGCTTTGTTATTCAAATTCAAGAATTTCTTCCGTCGAGATGTTTTCATTGCAACTGATTGACAAAATTGCCCTACATCGACGTAAATAAGCACTGAATTGATCAGTGTTTTAGTAGTAGCCATGATAAAAAATCATGGGCGTACATACTCGAGCAGGATTCGAACCTACGACCTCCTGATCACCGGACAGGCGTCATCTCCACTAGACCACCGAGCTTTCGCCCGAAAGCAAGTGTTGGTTCTAATCCTTATAGCATGCAGCGGGTACTGCTTTGTTATTCAAATTCAAGAATTTCTTCCGTCGAGATGTTTTCATTGCAACTGATTGACAAAATTGCCCTACATCGACGTAAATAAGCACTGAATTGATCAGTGTTTTAGTAGTAGCCATGATAAAAAATCATGGGCGTACATACTCGAGCAGGATTCGAACCTACGACCTCCTGATCACCGGACAGGCGTCATCTCCACTAGACCACCGAGCTTTCGCCCGAAAGCAAGTGTTGGTTCTAATCCTTATAGCATGCAGCGGGTACTGCTTTGTTATTCAAATTCAAGAATTTCTTCCGTCGAGATGTTTTCATTGCAACTGATTGACAAAATTGCCCTACATCGACGTAAATAAGCACTGAATTGATCAGTGTTTTAGTAGTAGCCATGATAAAAAATCATGGGCGTACATACTCGAGCAGGATTCGAACCTACGACCTCCTGATCACCGGACAGGCGTCATCTCCACTAGACCACCGAGCTTTCGCCCGAAAGCAAGTGTTGGTTCTAATCCTTATAGCATGCAGCGGGTACTGCTTTGTTATTCAAATTCAAGAATTTCTTCCGTCGAGATGTTTTCATTGCAACTGATTGACAAAATTGCCCTACATCGACGTAAATAAGCACTGAATTGATCAGTGTTTTAGTAGTAGCCATGATAAAAAAATCATGGGCGTACATACTCGAGCAGGATTCGAACCTACGACCTCCTGATCACCGGACAGGCGTCATCTCCACTAGACCACCGAGCTTTCGCCCGAAAGCAAGTGTTGGTTCTAATCCTTATAGCATGCAGCGGGTACTGCTTTGTTATTCAAATTCAAGAATTTCTTCCGTCGAGATGTTTTCATTGCAACTGATTGACAAAATTGCCCTACATCGACGTAAATAAGCACTGAATTGATCAGTGTTTTAGTAGTAGCCATGATAAAAAATCATGGGCGTACATACTCGAGCAGGATTCGAACCTACGACCTCCTGATCACCGGACAGGCGTCAATCAGTTGCAATGAAAACATCTCGACGGAAGAAATTCTTGAATTTGAATAACAAAGCAGTACCCGCTGCATGCTATAAGGATTAGAACCAACACTTGCTTTCGGGCGAAAGCTCGGTGGTCTAGTGGAGATGACGCCTGTCCGGTGATCAGGAGGTCGTAGGTTCGAATCCTGCTCGAGTATGTACGCCCATGATTTTTTATCATGGCTACTACTAAAACACTGATCAATTCAGTGCTTATTTACGTCGATGTAGGGCAATTTTGTCAATCAGTTGCAATGAAAACATCTCGACGGAAGAAATTCTTGAATTTGAATAACAAAGCAGTACCCGCTGCATGCTATAAGGATTAGAACCAACACTTGCTTTCGGGCGAAAGCTCGGTGGTCTAGTGGAGATGACGCCTGTCCGGTGATCAGGAGGTCGTAGGTTCGAATCCTGCTCGAGTATGTACGCCCATGATTTTTTATCATGGCTACTACTAAAACACTGATCAATTCAGTGCTTATTTACGTCGATGTAGGGCAATTTTGTCAATCAGTTGCAATGAAAACATCTCGACGGAAGAAATTCTTGAATTTGAATAACAAAGCAGTACCCGCTGCATGCTATAAGGATTAGAACCAACACTTGCTTTCGGGCGAAAGCTCGGTGGTCTAGTGGAGATGACGCCTGTCCGGTGATCAGGAGGTCGTAGGTTCGAATCCTGCTCGAGTATGTACGCCCATGATTTTTTATCATGGCTACTACTAAAACACTGATCAATTCAGTGCTTATTTACGTCGATGTAGGGCAATTTTGTCAATCAGTTGCAATGAAAACATCTCGACGGAAGAAATTCTTGAATTTGAATAACAAAGCAGTACCCGCTGCATGCTATAAGGATTAGAACCAACACTTGCTTTCGGGCGAAAGCTCGGTGGTCTAGTGGAGATGACGCCTGTCCGGTGATCAGGAGGTCGTAGGTTCGAATCCTGCTCGAGTATGTACGCCCATGATTTTTTATCATGGCTACTACTAAAACACTGATCAATTCAGTGCTTATTTACGTCGATGTAGGGCAATTTTGTCAATCAGTTGCAATGAAAACATCTCGACGGAAGAAATTCTTGAATTTGAATAACAAAGCAGTACCCGCTGCATGCTATAAGGATTAGAACCAACACTTGCTTTCGGGCGAAAGCTCGGTGGTCTAGTGGAGATGACGCCTGTCCGGTGATCAGGAGGTCGTAGGTTCGAATCCTGCTCGAGTATGTACGCCCATGATTTTTTATCATGGCTACTACTAAAACACTGATCAATTCAGTGCTTATTTACGTCGATGTAGGGCAATTTTGTCAATCAGTTGCAATGAA